>NC_045988.1:22016422-22271422 GCF_010909765.2 Amblyraja radiata
AGTTATAGTCAACTACACTTGCTCATTGTGCAGGAAGGAACTGCAGATGCTGGTTTGTACCGAACATAGACACTAAGTGATGAAGTAACTTAGCGGATTTGTGTAGGAAGGGACAGCAGATGTGGGTTTAAACCGAAGATAGACACAAAAAGATGGAATAGCTCAGTGGGACAGGCAGCATCTCTGCAGAGAAGGAATGGGTGATGTTTTGGATCAAGACCCTTCTTCAGACTTGAGTTACTCGAGCTTTTTCTTCAGTCAGTTTGTAGGCAGTCTGAAGGGTTGCACCTGAATCGAACCTGGGTCTCTGGCACTGTGAGGCGGCAGGTATACCACTGCGCCACTGTGCTGCCCTTCAGTTGGGGTACATTGAGGAAATTGCCTATTCATCACTTTTGTTGTACAGCGTGTTTGGTGTACAGGGTGATCGATGGTCGGCTCGGACACGGTGGGTCGAAGCGCCCGTTTCCATGCTGTATCACTAAGGTAAAGTCTAAAGGATCCCTCTTGGTTTAACGTTTGATCGGAGGGATGGCAGCTCAAACAGTGCAGCCTCCCTCAGCATGGCGCTGTTTCAGCCTTGGCTCGAATTACTAGAGGGGGTCTGGAACTTATAAAATCCCACTCAGATGGGAGAGAGCTACCCAATGAATCATAGTTCTATCACAGAAGTAGCATTTCTGCGATATTAGAATCAGATACACGCCCAAAACATGCAAAAAATTATATTCAGCTTAATTTCACTGCCATTTTTTTTAACTTTAGTGAAATAAGTAACAAATCCGAGAAATGTTTGATTTCTGTGTTTTTGCTGTAAAAAGATCTTTTTTTAATATCTATTTTAGCTGCCAATTTTCCGCCCCTCCATGCTTCCGCCAAACCTCTCCTTACCTCACGAGGGTGACAGCTAATCAGCTGGTTACCCCCTGAGTCAGGAGGCTCTGAGCTCAAATTGAGAGAATTGTTGTGGTTCTACTCAAGAGCCTTTAGTAGGGCAAAGATCTTGGCTTCCACTCCATTGCGCCACTGATGTCTTGCTCCACCATTGGAGGGACTTCGATGCCAAACTGGGCCCCTGTCTGCTGTCTCTGGTTGAAGCATAAGATCCCTTGGAATATTTTGATCATCTGTTGAGTTCTTCTCAGTGTCCAGACCAATATCTGAAGAAGGGCCTCGATCTGAAAAGTCACCCATTCCTTCTCTCCAGAAATGCTGCCGGTCCCGCTGAGTGACTCCAGCATTTTGTGTCTACCTTTGATTTAAACCAGCACCTTCCTACACATTCCTTGCAATATTTGGATCATCTGTTGAGTTATTCTCAGTGTCCAGACCAATATCTGAATATTGGGTGTCAACCCGAAAGGTCACCTTTTCCTTTTCGTTCTCCAAAGATGTTGCCTGACCCGCTGAGATACACTAGCATTTTGTGCCTATCTTCAATATTTAACAGGGGGTGCAGCAGCATCTATGGAGCGAAGGAAATAGGCAACGTTTCGTCCCGAAACGTTGCCTATTTCCTTCGCTCCATAGATGCTGCTGCACCCGCTGAGTTTCTCCAGCATTTTTGTCCACCTTCGATTTTCCAGCAACTGCAGTTCCTTCTTTAACATTCAATATTTAACACTCTGCCGACATTTATGAAAGATAGATTATGCAGACAGCCGTGTAGAACCCATTGGTCTCCCATATGCCAGTCCTGCGCAGATTGTACACTCATTCTGAACTTGCCCTTTCTGGGATCTTGCTGTGTCTAATGCAAGCTGCTGTGTTTCCTACATTCTACCCGCATCCCACTGTGCACCACTTTGCAATGGTTTAGAAGAAACCTTATGGGCATCAAAATGTATTTCTAAGAGCTGTGTGGAATGTGAAGGAAGCTGGAGCTGGCAGTGGGTCGGTCAGTAACGGGAGATATTGCAACTGATGCTGAATATGTCCCCGATCTGCGCCCATCCACACATGGTCATTGTACAACTAATGCCACAGTTTATGGGCAGCACGGTGGCACAGCGGTAGAGTTGCTGCCTTATAGCGCCAGAGACCAGGGTTACGTAACAATACGATAGAACTTTATTTATCCCCACGAAATTGGTCTGCCAACAGTTATAAAACACAAGATTCGTGAAACATGAAATTAAAGTGACGAGTGGAAAGGATTGGGGATGTGCAATGATGGGGGGAGGGGAGGGGGGGGGGGGGGGGGTTGGTGTCAGTCTACCACAGGGAAGAAGAATCTCCTGTGACATTCTGTCCTGCATCTTGGTGGAACCAGTCTGTTGCTGAAGGTGCTCCACAGGTTGACCAGTGTGTCATGCAGGGTATTGTCCAAGATGCTGGTACAGGCAGGTACTGCTACCTGGTACTGCTGGTACTACTAGGCAGGTACAGGATACTGAGTTGGGTGATCAGCCATGATCATATCGAATGGCGGTGCAGGCTCGAAGGGCCGAATGGCCTACTCCTGCACCTATTTTCTATGTTTCTATGTTTCTATGCTCCGCAGTTTGAGGGCATCCTCCCCTCCAAGACCACCTCCCCTGAGTGCAACCTGCATAGAGCCTGACCACGGGCGCTGTTTGTATTTTCTCCCCGTGACCGTGTGAGTTTCCTGCCCGGTGCTCCAGTTTCCTCCCACACTCCAAAGTCGTACGGGTTTGCAGGTTAATTGGTTTTGGAAGGTTGTAAAATTGTCTCCAGTGTGTGTAGCTGAGTGTACGGTGTGATCGCTGGTCGGTGCAGGCTCAGTGGGCCGAAGGGCCTGTTTCGGCACTGTATCTCTAAAGTCCAGTCCAGGAGCAAAACACCAGCTCACCAGTCAGTGACCTCTGCTGCTCCATTCTACTCATGGCCATCAGCCACCGGCAGCTACTGCTGGACACTGATATCTCAACAACAACAGGTCACAAACTGGGCTAAGGGAAGGCCAGCCCCGCGCAAGTTTTTCTAACACAAACCCGCACTTTCAGGAACAAGTAAACAGCGAGAATTGGGCATCACATGAAATGGTTGTCAGACATGGGAGAACGTGGTCACTTTAGAATGCAGCAGCCCTTTGGTGCCCCAGGTGACAAGTCACCCATTATATTCAGTGCCACCTGCACCCCAGTCACAGGTGAGACAGGTATCTGCAGGACACCATTACTTTGATTCAAATCCATTGAGAAAAAAAGTGATGTAAGAAAAAATTGGAGCAGACATGTGAGAAATGGTCAAGTGAAGCTTGTTTATAAAGAATAATAAAATTGAACTGCTGATGCTGGTTTTTACTGAAGATAGACACAAAGTGCTGGAGTAATTCGGCTGGTCAGGCAGCATCTCTGGAGCACATGGATCGGTGAGATTTCGGATCAGGACCCTTCTCCACCAGTTTGTGTTTATCTTTGGTATAAATCAGCATCTGCTGTTCCTTGTTTTTACACTATCCTTGCATTTGACATTGACACTTTACTCCCTTGCCATTCTCAAAATTCACTGACACTTTCACTCTCACACTGACCCTCACTCTCATTCCCACTCCCTCAGTCATTGGCACTCTCACACTCACTCACACACTCACTCACTGACACTCTCACACTTACTCCCACTCTCACTCACACACTTTCACTCACACACACTCTCACACTCACACTCCCTCCCACTCTCACACACTAACACTCTCACACTCACACTCACTCCCACTCTCACACACTCACTGACACTCACACTCACACTCACTCCGACTCTCACTCACACACTGACACTCTCACTGTCAGAGAGCCCCCGTCCCTCACTCTTCACCAGCAGGTCCAGTGCACAAGTCTCTCTGCAGGTTACACCATGCAGCCCAGCGCAGGCTGCAGGCGGACTGACCGTCACTTTGTGAAGTGTATTTTGACCCAGTTTCCTCTCCCCGATGGTTCCTTCCACCTGCTCACTGAGCACCGTATGGCAGCGGCCGGCCGGCCGTCTCCCACCAGTCCCCACCATGCCCACGTGTTGGCATGTGTACTCTGTGTAGATGACTACTGCACCCTTGTCACGGTCTCTCCACTCACAGCTGTCTAACCCCCCCACTCCCACTTACCTCGAATTTTGTTCAGCTTTCCCCAAATCACCAACAAATCCCCTCCCACCTCCCACCCTCTAACCTTCTTCTCGGCTCTCTCCAGCTCCTACACTTACTACTTGCTCGGTCTTCCCCCACGCTCGCTTTACACCCCGCGTCTGTCGTTCCCATCTCCCTCTGACAATCTCCTGTCCTAGCTGTGGTCGTGCATCCCGCCGGCAGACCCCCTTCACCTGCCTCCCACCCTTTCCTGCCTCCCCCTCACCTGCCTCCCACCCTTTCCTGCCTCCCCCTCACCTGTCTCATCCCCTTCACCTGCCTCCCCCCTCACCTGTCTCATCCCCCCACCTGTCTCACCCTCCTCACCTGTCTCACCCCCTCACCTGGTAGCCCCAATAACCTTGCCCACTTCTCCCCGACCCGCCAGATTGTGCTCCGGGTCCCCACTTACACATGCTGTGTCGCCTTCGTTCACGGAAGACAGCGCTGAATCCAATAACCCTGAAGGCGGTCAGACAAGACACACAATGCTGGGGTAACTCAGCGGGACAGGCAGCATTTCTGGAGAGACGGAATGGGTGAAGTTTCCGGTCGAGACCCTTCTTCAGACCCGAAACGTCACCCATTCCTTCTCTCCAGAGATGCTGCCTGTCCCGCTGTGTTACTCCAGCATGTTGTGTCTATCTTCGGTTTAAAGCAGCATCTGCAGTTCCTTCCTACACTGATCAAGGCAGATGTAGATTGGAGCGCACCTCTGTGTCCGCGGCTGTGTGACAGTGTCACCACGCTGCCTGTCAGCAAAAAAAAACCCCTCTCTCTGTAAACTAACCTCTCAGCCCAGAAATTGCTCCATTAGGGGCAAATCGTTCTACAGAGGAAATTGCTGTTAATCCCGATTAGACAGTTGTCCAAAGAAGGGTCTCGACCCGAAACGTCACCCATTCCTTCTCTCCAGAGATGCTGCCTGTCCCACTGAGTCACTCCAGCATTTTGTGTGTGTCTATCATAGCTGACAATATCACTTAACTAAAGCCGTAGCACTACACAGAGCAGGGACTCTAACAACACACACACACCAACGCCCCGACAACTAACAGCCCAGTCCATGTCCCGAACACATTGTTATTTAATCGGCTCTATACAGGGGGTTAGCAGGCGTCAGAACAATAGCCCTTAAACAAACATCGGTCTGCATTGGACTACAATCCCGGTTTAAAAACATGCCTTCTTATTCAACAACGCTGGCATTCTGTACCTCAAGGAGAAGGAGCGGATATTAATCTCACAAGGCATAAAATAAACTGGGCACTTACCGAGTTGGTCGGACAGTCGGGTCCAAATGCTTCCAAGAACTACTTTCGCAAAAAAGTTAATCTTGATCCCGCCTCTTATGGGTCTGACGTGACCCTCCGACAGTCCGCAGTTGCTCTCATGCAGCTGCCGTCAGGGCCGGTCACTGTGAAACACAGCGTTTACCGCTTTAATGAAGGGGCATCACAGCAAGGAAGTTAAAACACTCTCACTGGCTTTCTCGCTCGCCCGCTTGCGAGCCGGGGTACTCTGCAATAATTTATCGCCTTCACAGAGTAAGGGGTGAAAAACATTATTTCAGTCTACGCTGCTTTAAGAGAAAACAGATGTGGAGGCTGAACAAAGGCTACAGTCTTGTACTAAATTCATCATTAGCCACTTTAAATGCCGGTGAACCCAACTTAGAGTTCAGCCCCAGTGGCTGCTCGGAGTCCGAGGTCTACCTGATGGAGGGGTGTATCTGCAGAGAGAGGGGTGTATCTGCAGAGAGAGGGGTGTATCTGCAGAGAGAGGGGGTGTATCTGGCCAGGGAGGGTGTATAAGAAGGAATTGCAGATGCTGGAAAGTCGAAGGTAGACAAAAGTGCTGGAGAAACTCAGCGGGTGCAGCAGCATCTATGGAGCGAAGGAAATAGGCGACGTTTCGGGACGAAACGTTGCCTATTTCCTTCGCTCCATAGATGCTGCTGCACCCGCTGAGTTTCTCCAGCACTTTTGTCTACCAGGGAGGGTGTACCTGCGCGGTAGGGGGTAGGGGGAAAGACTGAGGGGAGGGGTGTATCTGCAGAGAGAGGGTATGGGGAGTGGTGTATCGGCGGAAAGAGAGGCGCATCTGCAGGGGAACAGACCGAGGGAGAGGGTCAGTATTAGCTCACGGAGAGACTCAGTGAGGGGTGCATGAGTCCGGGGGGTGCATCTACTCATGGCTGAGTCTCACCGCCCCTGATCCGAGGCATTTCGTAGCCCACAGTCCCTGTGTCAACTTCCACACCTACCCCCCCCCCCCCCACAGCCCCATCATCTGCCTCTCCTCCCATTATTATTATTATTATTATTATTATTATTATTATTATTATTATTATTATTATTATTATTATTATTATTATTATTATTATTATTTCCCCTTCATTTTCCCCTCTTCTCTCTTTCCCTCTCACCCCTTCCTTCCTTCAATTCTAGTCCTCCTGTCAACTCGCCCCCATTCCTTCTCACCACCTTATTCCCTGGCTTGTCCCATATATTCTCCCCCTTACCCCAACCCTCTCAGCGGCCCCCACTCTTGGAGGGGGGGTAAGACCCCAGCCCCTCGCCTGATCACTGTCCCCCCCCCCCCCTCATTCTGCCCCCCCCGGCTCTCGCCCCGTGTCCCACTGTCTCGGCGCCACCTTTTCTCCTGCGATCGAACAGCCCCCACAACTATTTACAATGCAATAAAAAGCTGGGAATAAATAATGAAAAACATGCCCTTGTAAAAAACAGCAGCAGGTTAAAGAAGCCCGCGTTATTAGAACCTGCGGCATGCCGAGGGCTGGCTCACACACACACACACACACACACACACTGGCGGAGATGCTGTGAGCTGAGCGAGGCTGGTGTTGTGCCCGCTGACACTCTCACTCTCCGCCCGCTCTACACACCCTGCTGAATGAGACGGGCCAGCCCACCGACTCCCAGCGCCTTCTGTCCAGACTCGTCTGCTGTGATGATACATCAAGGATTTGCGCATTTGCACGTCTGTATGTGCGGATTAATCTGGAGTATGTGTTGTGTGTGCCAATGCTGTGTGTATATGGTGTGCATCCGCTGTATGTACATTGTGTGAGTTGTATGTGTGCAATGTGTGTGCTGTATAAACAGTGTATGAATGTGTGCAAAGTATGCGTGTCCAATGTGTGTGGACAGTGTGAGTGTTTGTAGTGCATGTGTATGTGTGCATGTGCAGCGCGTATGTGGGTGTGCAGAGTGGGTGAGTGTATGGTGTGTGTCTGCATAACGTGTGTGTGTGTCAGTGTGCAATGTGTGTGCTATGTGTGCACGCTGTGTGTGCGGATGTTCGCTGTATGTGTGTGTAGCTGTGTGTAGGTGTGTGTATGCAGTGTGTGTACACTGACTGTGTGCAGAGTGTGTGTGTGTGTGTGTGTGTGCACTGAGTGTGTGCAGTGTGTGTGTGTGTGTGCATGCATGCAGTGTTTGTGCATGTTGTGTGCAGTGTGTGTGCGCTGTGTGTGGGTGTGTGTGTGCAGTGTGTGTGCATGCATGCAGTGTTTGTGCATGTTGTGTACAGTGTGTGTGTGTGTGTGTAGGTATGTGAGCTGCAAAAGGGAACAAGAGCAAGAGGTGGTGTGTGATAGAAAACAGGAGTGATAGACAAATAGAAAATCTAAAGAAATGGAAACATTTAAAGAGGGAATACAAGTGAAAGAGGGGAAACATTGAAGACAAACCGCAGGAGAAACGGGAGAGAACAGAAGGTGAGGAACCACAGATCACAGCACAGTGATGGTGAGAGGAAACAGTAATGGAAAAATTCTAAATAAGGACATTGGAAAATACAACTCGGGAGACATGGGAAAAAGTGGAGGAAGATTGAATCAAATGGGGGAAAGTGAAGGGGGGAATATAGTGCAGAGGGTTGAGGAAGCAGATGGAGTAATGTGGCAAGAGAAAACTGCAGCAGTAGATGACGTCAGGGTAGGGTGATGTATCAAGAGTCAAGAGTGTTTTATAGAAAGTGTTTTATAATGATAGAAAGCAAAAACAAAAGATAGAGAGAGCTGCTGTCAGGCATCGGGAACATCTACCAACTAGAGAGCAGTCCTGAGCTACTATCTACCTCATTAGAGACCCTCACACTATCTTTAATCAGACTTTACTGGATTTTATCTTGCGCTATAAATATTCCCTTTATCATGTATCTGCACACTGTGGATGGCTCGATTGTAATCATGTCATGGTTAGCACGCAACAAAAGCTTTTCACTGTACCTCGGTACACGTGACAACAAACTAAACTAAACAATATGAAAGAGTGAGAGAGAGAGAGAGAGAGAGAGAGAGATCCCTTTGGCATTCGAAGACCCCTAAACATGTACTGGCTGCCCTGTGCCCAAGAGTTTTTGCCCTGTTCATACTCGAACTGCCCCAGTGTGTAGGAAGGAGCTGCAGATGCTGGTTTAAACTGAAGATGGACACAAAAAGCTGGAGTAACTCAGTGGGGTCAGGCAGCATCTCTGGAGAGAAGGAATGGGTGATGTTTCAGGTCGAGACCCTTCTTCAGACTTCTCGACCCTAAACATCACCCGTTCCTTCTCTCCAGAGATGCTGCCTGTCCCGCTGAGCTACTCCAGCATTTACGTGCCTGCCCCAGTGTGTCACAGTAAGTATGAAGCCACTGGGAGCAGTTGGTAAAGGGCAGGTTGCTCACTGCTGCCCAAAGCCAGGTGTCCCCCAGCCTCAACATCACTGCGTTTCTGTCGAAGAAAATCCTCTTTGTATTTTTTTTTTGCAGTCAGGCTAATCTGTCCCCCAGGAGTTTAAAAGACAGATGATGGCGGAGATTTTTTTCAGGGTTCTGAGTACCTGGGTGCATTCCACAAGACTCTCTCCGTCACCAGGAAACCACTCGGCCTCTTGTAAAGAACCTCCTTAAATCACCTGAGGGGGATCTCGCCTCATACTGCCTGACTCAAGCAGACAGGCAGAGGTGATCGCATTTATACAGGGCAGAATTATAAACAAGGCGGTGATGTTGAGCAAAGCAAAAGCCTCATATTGTGTTCCAGTTGCATAGATAAATAAATCCACATGTCACTCAAGCACCGAGGTTAAATAAATAATTCTGCACAGCATCCACTCTCTACATCCAATATCTTACTGGAGGATCAACAAAAACATGTACCTTACCCCATATGTGTAGGATGGAACTGCAGGTGCTGGTTTAAACCGAAGATAGACACAAAAAGCTGGAGTAACTCAGCGAGACAGGCAGCATCTCTGGAGAGAAGGAATAGGTGACGTTTCGGGTCGAGTCTGAAGAAGGGTCTCGACCTGAAACATCACTCATTCTTTCTCTCCAGAGATGCTGTCTGTCCCGCTGAGTTACTCCAGCTTTTTGTACTATCTACTTTACCGATACATTCTATGGAATGCATGTAACCTAACAGAGATACAACATGGAAGCGATATGTAGGAACAGGTTACTAAAGTCCCAACTCAAAATGATGTATGTCCATTCCCTCCGCAGATGTTGCCTGACCTGCTGAGTTCTCCAACGGTTTGCTTTCTCCTGAGTTGTTTTAAGTTTAGAGATAAATAATAGAAACAGGCCCTTCAACCCACCAGGTCCACGCTAAGCATTGATCACCCATTCACATTAGTTCTATGCCTCCCATTCCCTACAATCTGGGGGGCAATTTGCTGAGACCGCACGTCTTTTGGAAGTGGGAGGAAACCGGAGCACCCGGAGGAAACCCACGTGGTCACAGGAAGAACATGCAAACTCCACATGGGCAGCACCCACGGTCAGGATCCAACCCGGTATATGGTGCCATGTGCCACTAGCTCTGCCACCTGCAACACTCTGATGCCAGTTTTTAAAATAAAATATATTTCCTTCTTGAAGAGAATAAGGAGAACCCACAGGCCTCCTCGCTGGTCCTGAGCATAAAACTCTGACAATGCAGCATTCATGAATTCAAGGAGCAGAATTAGGCCATTTGGCTCAAGTCTACTCCACCATTCAATAACAGATTGATCTATCTTTCCCTCCTAACCCCATTCTCCTGCCATCTCCTCATTACTCCTGCCATGCTTACTAATCAAGAATCTGAGCCTTTTAAAAAAAAACCATGACATCCTCCACAGCCGTCTGTGGCAATGAATTCCACAGATTCACCACCCCTTGACTAAAGAAATTCCTCCTCCTCTTCTTTCTAAAGGTACGTCCTTTTATTCTGAGGCTGTGCCCTCAGGTTCTAGACTCTCCCACTAGTGGAGACATCCTCTCCACACACACTCTATCCAGGCCCTTCACTATTTGGGAATCATCCTCCCTCATCCTCATCCTCCCTCATCCCTCATCCTCCTAACATTCCCAGGATTTTAGTGGCCACGGTGTGGGCAGATTTTCCAAATGGTTGGATGTTACTCCTATTTATACCCCAACGCAGTTTTGTATTTCACTTTTTCCGGCCGACACTATAAATTCTTAAGTGAAGATAGACACAAAAAACTGGACTAACTCAGCAGGACAGGCAGCATCTTTGGAGAGAAGGAATGGGTGACATTTTGGGTCAAGACCCTTCTTCAGACCTTCTAGTTTAGTTTACAGATACAGCATGGAAACAGGCCGTTCGGCCCACCGAGTCGGTGCCGACCAGCGCTCCCCACACACTTACACTATCCTACACACACTAGGGACAATTTACAATTATACCAACCCAATTAGCCTACAACATCTTTGGAGTGTCGGAGGAAACCGGAGCACCCAGAGAAAACCCACGCAGGTCACGGGGAGAACGTGCAAACACTGCACGGACAGCACTCGTAGTCAGGATTGAACCCGGGTCTCTGGTTCTGGAAGGCAGCAACTCTACCGCTGCGCCACCGTGCTGGGCAAATGGCTAGAACATTTCCATCGTTAAGACTTTAATTTCTGTTGCCCGATCCCAGTGGGAAAACTAGGGGCAAGTTTACAGACGCCATTTATCCTACAAACCTGCACGTGTTTGGGATGTGGGAAGAAGCCGGAGCACCCAGAAGAAACAAGCGCAGTCGCATGCAGAATGTGCAAACTCCACACAGACAGCACCCGAGAACCAGGATTGAACCAGGATCTCGGGCGTTGCGAGACAGCAGCTCTACCCGCTGCATCACTGCGCCACTCTGCGACTGGTATGAAGTTTCAATTCATTTTAACGCGGGTATACCCACCATGATGCAAGGACATCATTGTACACCGGTTCTGTGCCACAAATAAAAACAATCTGGGCACAGCCTGATTTAGGGCAGAAGGGATCTATGCACAGTCAAAAATGCTGGAGAAACTCAGCGGGTGCAGCAGCATCTATGGAGTGAAGGAAATAGGCAACGTTTCGTCCCGATTTTCCAGCATCTGCAGTTCCTTCTTAAACTCTATGCACAGTGAGATCTTTTACACATCTCACACAAGGGTAAATTTCACATACTCACTTTTGGACTTTGCGGAAATCCTAGCGATGACACTGGGACTAACAAATCAATCAACTGGGCAGTGAGGACTGGATGAATGCACTGAAGCCAGAAGACACTCGCTACAGGAGTGGTGGTGGCTAATCTCTGATAACAGGAGTCTCAACAGCAGCACCGACTGTAATACGGGTCTGGGAACTTGAATGGAAAGTGGAGCCTGAGTGGTAATTGAAGAGAGAGAAAAAAACAAACACAGCACACAAACAGACATAAAATGTTCTTCAATTGTAATTTTTTAACATTGTCAGAGGATTTAGGAGGATTACCCTGCAAAGGGGGAGAAGAATGAAAATAAATTGAATTAAAGGATATCAGGCTGCAGTGGGAGATGCCCCTGTCAGGTTGTATAATCCTTTGAATAGAATTGGTTTTATTTACTTAATTACAACTTGTTTGTAGCTTTGAGAAGTCGTGTCTCTCTGGCATGTTTGACTTGGGTCACTGGCTGTTTGGCTCACACTCGCAGGCAAAGTGCCAGCTTCAGTTTCCGGGCTGCACCGAGTGAACTGCCCTGTGTTTGGACTGTGGCTTCACTGCTATAATTAGCCTCACCCCCCCCCCCCCCCCTCATCAAATAAAATAACAGTTCCGTTCCCCTCTCCCACAGTGCGTCACTGTGGATCAACAAACTGCACGCTTACCTCTGAGTCAGAAGGCTTCATGGACTTCTGAGATTTCAGCAACAACCACCTGGCTTGATCATTTGGTGCAGGGGTGAGGGAGTACTTTAGGGGAGAGGGTGAGAGAGTTAGATTTAGCTCTTAGGGCTAAGGGAATCACAGGATATGGGGAAAAAGCCGGAATGGGGTACTGATTTTGGATGATCAGCCATGATCATATTGAATGGTGGTGCTGGCTCGAAGGGCCAAATGGCCTACTCCTGCACCTATTTTCTATGTTTCTATGTTACTGCACTGCCATGAAGCACAGCCCCATGGAGGAGACAGTACACTGTGACCCTGTGCACCATTCAGGTAATGAGGACACAAAGTGCTGGAGTAACTCAGCGCGTCAGGCAGCATCTCTGGAGACATGTGTAGGAAGATGCTGGTTTAAACTGAAGATCGATACAAAAAACTGGAGTAACTCAGCGGGTCAGACAGCATCTCTGGAGAAAAGGAATAGGTGATTTTTCGGGTTGAGACCTTCCTTCAGACTGAAGAAGAGTCTCGATCCGAAACGTCACCTATTCCTTTTTTCATGGGATCGTGTCTGATCTTGGTTTTTGCGTCTATCTCCAGCATCTCTGGAGAAGATGGATGGATGATGTTTCAGGTCGGGACCCTTCATCAGAGATCATTTTGAGATGCTGCCTGACCCGTTGAGTTACTCCAGCACTTTGCCTCTTTTTTTTTTGTAATCCAGTGTCTGCAGTTTTCTTGTGACATCCTTGGTCAGGTGACATCCTATGTGACAAAAACAACCTCTTTGAGAAGCGGGCATTTCCCTAAAAACATACATAGAATAATTAAGTATGGTAATTGCATGTTTGAATTAAGTTAGTGTATGCTTTGGTGACCACTGTTATTCCTGAGGAGAGTGCGTGCAGTAATCACACCACATTATTACCACAAGGATTGGAAAGTTAAAAAATTGCAGAGAGACACATAAAATGCTGGAGTAACTCATCAAGTCAAGTCAAGAGAGTTTATTGTCATGTGTCCCAGATAGGACAATGAAATTCTTGCTTTGCTTCAACACAACAGAATATAGTAGGCTTGAATACAGAACATATCAGTGAGTCCATATACCATTATATAAATATATACATACATCAATAAATAAGCAGATAAAGTGCAAATAAACAGATAATGGTCTATTAATGTTCAGAGATTTGTTTCAGTTGAGTGTAATAGCCTGTTCAAGAAGGAACTGCAGATGCTGGAAGATCGAAGGTACACAAAAATGCTGGAGAAACTCAGCGGGTGCAGCAGCATCTATGGAGCGAAGGAAATAGGTAACGTTTCGGGCCGAAACCTTTCTTCAGACTGATAGGGGGTGGCGGGGAGAAGGAAGGAAAAAGGAGGAGGAGGAGCCCGAGGGCGGGGGGATGGGAGGAGACAGCTCGAGGGCTAAGGAAGGGGAGGAGACAGCAAGGGCTAACAAAATTGGGAGAATTCAATGTTCATGCCCGTCAGATGCAGGCTCCCCAAGCGGAATATGAGGTGCTGTTCCTCCAATTTCCGGTGTTGCTCACTCTGGCAATGGAGGAGACCCAGGACAGAGAGGTCGGATTGGGAATGGGAGGGGGAGTTGAAGTGCTGAGCCACCGGGAGGTCATGTAGGTTCTTGCGGACCGAGCGGAGGTGTTTTGCGAAACGATCGCCCAACCTCCGCTTAGTCTCACCGATGTAGAACAGTGTAATAGCCTGATGGCTGTGGGGAAGTAGGTATTTCTGAACCTGGACGTTGCAGTCTTCAGGCTCCTGTACCTTCTACCTGAAGGTAGCGGGGAGATGAGTGTGTGGGTCCTTGACGATGCTGCCAGCCTTTTTGAGGCAGCAACTGTGATAGATCCCCTCGATGGTAGGGAGGTCAGAGCCGATGATGGACTGGGCAGTGTTTACTACTTTTTGTAGTCTTTTCCGCTCCTGGGCGCTCAAGTTGCCGAACCAAGCCACGATGCAACCGGTCAGCATGCTCTCTACTGTGCACCTGTAGAAGTTAGAGAGAGTCCTCCTTGACATACCGACTCTCTGTATTCTTCAATCTGAAGAAGGGTCTCGACCCGAAACGTCACCCATTCCTCTCCAGAGATGCTGCCTGTCCTGCTCAGCTACTCCAGCATTTTGTGTCTATCTTCGGTGTAAACCAGCGTCTGCAGTTCCTTGATACGCAAGTTATCATTGTAATGTTTTCTGTGGCAGTGGAAAAGGTGGATACAGGTTTGGGTGCACAAAGCAAATTTAAACTTAGGATTGTTTCTACTCAGAGGGAGATCGGCAAAGAAAAAAGATTGGAATGGTGTCCCAAAAGGATTTGGGAGGGGGAGTTTGATGGACTGAACATCAAGTCTCATGTAATTATCTACTGCAATTTTGGAATAGCAAACCTCAATCTCCTCCGTGGCCCTTGCACCCATAAGATTCACGATTCAAGAGAGCTTATTGGAATGGGAGTGGCTGCGCTGCCTTGTTCCACACTTTTTTGTTTTCTTTTGTCCTGTTTTTGCGGTTTGTTTCGGTTTGTTTGGCTGTGTGTGTGTGGGGGGGTGGGTGTGGTGTATTTTTTGGCTCTTCCTTCGGGGGGGGGGTGCGACTTTTCCTGCCGTATCCCCGTCTCCGTGTCCGTCTGCGCTGAGGCCTATCGCGGAGCTGGCGGCCTCCAACTGCGACCGACCTCGAGGCTGTGGAGGCTGTGGAGCAGAGCCAGGACTTACCAACGCGAGCCTGGCCGACTTCGGTCGCGGTGGTTGCGGTGCGGCACAACTTCCGACCCGACTTTGGAGCCTCGGAGGCTCGGCCGCGGGCCAGTGGGCCAGTGGGCCAGTGGACGACATCATCGGGAGCTCGAGTTCTGTTTTCCGCAGCTCCCGCAACTACAGCTGCGTCCGCTGGACTGGAGGGCGGCAGCTTCGGCAGCTTCGACCGCCCCGGGTCGCGGAGTTTGAACCGGCCCGTTTGCGGAGCTCGGATTCAGCCGCGGGACTTACCTACCATCACCCGGCGGGGTCACAACATCGGAGGCTTGGATTGCCTCAGCGCAGAGGGAGAGCAAGGAGGGAAGAGACAATGACTTTGGGACTTTAAACTGTGTTGAGTGTTTGTTATTTATTCTATGTTATGACTGCAGGCTAAACCATATTGTTTGGTTTGTTTTTGTTTTTACCTTGTTTGGGATGTGTTTACCTTGTGTGGGACTAAAGATGGAAATTAGCTACTGGCTACAATCTTGCGTATTACATGCAAATGTTTTATTAATATGCACTGTCCCTAATAAAATCAATTAATAAATAATGTATCCCAGATAGGACAATGAAATTCTTGCTTTGCTTCAGCACAACAGAATATAGTAGGCATGAATAAATACAGAACAGATCAGATCAGTGTGACCATATACCATTGAATATATATATACACACATACATAAATAAGCAGATAAAGTGTAATGGGCTATTAATGTTCAGAGTTTTGTTTGAGTTAAGTTTAATAGCCTGATGGCTGTGGGGAAGCAGCTATTCCTGAACCTGGACGTTGCAGTCTTCAGGCTCCTGTATTTTCTACCTGAAGGTAGCGGGGAAATGAGTGTGTGGCCAGGATGGTGTGGGTCCTTGATGATGCTGCCAGCCTTTTTGAGGCAGTGACTGCGATAGATCCCCTAGATGGTAGGGAGGTCAGAGCCGATGGACTGGGCAGTGGTCAAAACTTTTTGCAGTCTTTTCCACTCCAGGGCGCTCAAGTTGCCGAACCAAGCCACGATGCAACCGGTCAGCATGCTCTCTACTGTGCACCTGTAGAAGTTCGAGAGAGTCCTCCTTGACATGCCGACTCTCCGTACTCTTCTCAGGAAGTAGAGGCGCTGATGTGCTTTCTTTATAATTGCATCAGTGTTCTCGGACCAGGAGAGATCTTCAGAGATGTGCACGCCCAGGAATTTGAAGCAACACATCCCATGAGGAGTAGGCTTCAAGCTAAACAACATAGAGAGAATTCCTTGGAAGTTGCATCAGGCCAAAAATACCCACCATGTGACAATGGTGAGAGTGTGGAATTATTCATTGTACAAGTGCAGATAACAACTAGAATTGTGGAATATTTACCCGTTCGTTGGCCTTGCTTCAGTGCTGGCATTCTCACCAGTTAGAAGACTCGAGTAACATTCCTGAGATCGCACTCAAAGTTACACAGCGCACAGCCTCGTGCTGAGGGAGTGTGGCAGTAGGGACACAGGAGAGGGTGGAATCTCGAGTGAAAAAACAAAGCACTGGAGAAATGTTTCAGTTCAGGAAGGATCATCTTTCACACGAGGCATTACACTTTGTCTACTATCTCGGGTGTATTTAAAGTATTCCACCACAGTAGTTTAGTTACTCCAGCATGTTATGTCTATCTTTAGTGTAAACCAGCATCTGCAGTTCCTTCCTACACAGTAGTTTAGTTTAGAGATACAGTCTCTTCGGCCCATCGAGCTCATGCCGACCGGCGATCCCGTACACTGGCGCTATCCTACAAACAAGAGACAATTTACAATTTTACCAAAGCCAATTAATCTACAAACCTGTAGGTCTTTAGAATGTGGGAGGAAACCGGAGCACCCGGAGGAAATCCACGTGGTCACTGGGACTCTATGTCTACAAAGCCCTCAATGGGCTTGCCCCCTCCTACATTAAAAGTCTTCTCACCCACCACTCCACCTCCAGGTCCCTCAGATCGGCCGACTTGGGGCTGCTGAATATCCCGCGGTCTAGGCATAAGCTCAGGGGTGACCGCGCCTTTGCGGTTGCAGCTCCTAGACTGTGGAACAGCATCCCCCTTCACATCAGAACTGCCCCCTCCATCGACTCCTTTAAGTCAAGACTAAAATCTTATCTATACTCCCAAGCCTTTCCTGACGTCCACTGAGCGAGGGCTATATGTATATATGTATGTAGTTTGTTTGTTCATACTATTCTCACCTACAAAGCCCTCCACCATCTGGCCCCCCCATATCTCATTGACCTCCTCTCCCCCTACCAACCCTCACGGTCCCTCAGATCCACATCAGCCGGTCTCCTCTCCATCCACAAGTCCAACCTCCGCAGTTTTGGGGACAGAGCCTTCTCCAGGGCAGCTCCCAGGCTCTGGAACTCCCTCCCCCAACTGATCCGCAATTCCGTGTCCCTCACCATCTTCCAGTCCCGCCTCAAGACCCATCTCTTCACCTCTGCCTATCCTTAGCCCCACGTCCCCGTCCCTTTTCATCTGTGCATTAACTGCCTCATACTGTGTTTTGTATTGAATTCTGTCTTTACTTTGTGTACTAGTCATGTCTCTACTATTTATTTCATTCCCCTTACATGTTTTTCCTCTACATGCTCAATTTTTGTAAGGTGTCCTTGAGACTCTTGAAAGGCGCCCATAAATAAAATTTATTATTATTATTATTATTATTATAACAAATGTAAAGCACTTTGGCCAACGAGAGTTGTTTTTTAAATGTGCCATATAAATAAATGTGACTTGACTTGACTTGACTGGGAGACCGGACAAACTCTGCACAGACAGCACCCGTAGTCAGTATCGAACCTGGGTCTCTGGCGCTGTCAAGCAGCAACTCTACCGCTGCACCACAGTGCTGCCCCCACGTTGAAGTATTTGGAGAGTGACACGACAATTCTCAGCAGTATCCGGCCAACATGTGCGCCACAATTAAACATTTATTTGGTTACTCATATTGTTGCCCTTTGTATGAGGTTGCTCTGCACGAATTAGCTGGTCATGTTTCAGACATTACCAATCACAAGTGGTTTACTGTTTAAGAAGGAACTGCAGATGCTGGAAAATCGAAGGTACACAAAAAATGCTGGAGAAACTCAGCGGGTGCAGCAGCATCTATGGAGCGAAGGAAATAGGCAACGTTTCGGGACGAAACGTTGCCTATTTCCTTCGCTCCATAGATGCTGCTGCACCCGCTGAGTTTCTCCAGCATTTTTGTGTACCTACAAGTAATTTAGTGTCTGTCCGGTAACTGTGAAAAGCACTATATGTGGGCAAGTCTGTTTTCATTTGCAAAACATATTTGGCTAATAAAGTATGATCATGATTAACAACAGTTTCCTGCCAGTGTCAGTGTCAGCCATTGCCACAAGTAACCAGGTTTAAATTCTTTATTCAGAGAAATCTGTGATGGTGGAAAATATTTTCATCAAACCGACGTGACTTTTAGCCTAACCTCAACAAGCCAGGGAGTTGGGAATCGACAGAGGTCCAACCTTCCTTTCATCATGAGGATCAATGATTACCGTATCCACAATCCGAGCTGCCAAGAGCTGCCCTGTCGGCTACACTGAACTCTGCATCCATCACGACACGCATCCCTTTGGTCCACACGACAGGTGGATTCTGAGCTGTCAACACCCCCCCCGGCCACATTCCTTCTCTGGTCTGTTTGTGCGTTTTTTTCAGGCAGTTTTTCCAAGTGCCTCGGTTGGTTACTGATCCAGTCCCGTCCACATGATCAGATCCAGCCTCACCACCGGCCCACGGCCGACCCAATAGCAGGAATCCCAGGAATGTTGGGGCAAAGACTCAACACTACCACAACTAGAGAGCAGTCCTGGGATACTATCTACCTCGTTACTATCCTTGATTGGACTTTACTGGCTTTACCTTGTACTGACGTTATTCCCTTATCATGTATCGATACCCTCTAAATGGCTCGAATGTGATCATGTATTGTCTTTCCGCTGACTGGTTAGAACGCAACAGAAGCTTTTCACTGTATCCCGGTACACGTCATAATAAACTAAACTGAACTGAGACTCTCTCTTGTCCTCTCCCCTCCGTGCAAGAATCCTTTTGGGGAAAATTCCACGGTTTGGGTCTGTCACCTTCCCAGGGAGAGAGGGAGTCGGGAGGTTGTGGACATTAGAAGCAACAAGGAACTGCAGATGCAGCTTGACGAGAAGAAGTCTGAAGTAGGTGCCGACCAGGAGCATCACCCATCCATGTTCTCCAGAGACGCAGCCTGACCTGCTGAGTTACTCCAGCACTTTGGCTCCTTTTTCAGTTTGAACTTTTTCTCTCTCACCTTAAAGCTAAGTCCCCTCCAATCTTTGACATTTCCATCCTGGGGAGAAAGGTTCTGACTGTCTACCCTGTCTATGCTTCTCATGATTTTATATATCAGATCTCCCCTCACTCGCCACCGTTCCAGAGAAAACAACCCAATTTTTCCCCAATCTTTCCCTATAGCTAATACTTCCTAATCCAGGCAGCATCCTGGTGATTCTCTTCGGCTCCCACTCCAAAGCCTGCACACAATTCTGTGTGAAAATAATGGTGAGGTCAGAATGCAGAGGTTAGAATGTCACACACCCATCCACTCTCTACTGATGGGTCAAGGTGAGTGATGTAGACTAAATGGTGATAACATTTACTCTACCATTGACTGTCTCACAGAGTCAGTAGTATAATTCTAAGCTGCCCCAATGATATCATTGTCTGCTTATTTCTGTGCGTGCGCGTTTCTGGAGTCCGAATAAATTTGTCATAATAAACAAATTCTAAAGTCTTACATTGTCCTGATGACACAATAAATGACCATCAATAAAACACTTTTAAAAATGCGGATGGTGGTAAACTAATGAAAACATTAATCTCTTATTTTTTAATCTCTGCTTCCGTGTTGGAACAATCAGGTGACCTCCTTCATACGTCAGCGCACTTGCCTGAACCATGGCACGGAGCAGACCATTGATTTAGACTTTCGGCCCGAAACCGTCACCTATTCCTTTCCTCCAGAGATGCTGCTTGACCCGCTGAGTTAAGGGCCTGTCCCACTTACATGACCTAATTCACGACCTCTGCCGAGTTTGCCCTTGACTCATACTCGCAGCATGGTCGTCACGAGGTCGTGGTAGGTCGTAGCAGGTCGTGATGCTCATCGTAGGTACTCGTGGCATCAAGTAGGTCGGGGCGTATTTTCAACATGATGAAAAATGTCCACGAGTAAAAAAGGTCGTGAAGTAGGTGGTGAAAGTGGGACAGGCCCTTTACTTCAGCATTTTTTGTCTATCGTCGGTGTAAACCACCACCTGCAGTTTCTTCTTACACAACAGAATCCAAATTCTGCTGCTTGCTCTTTCTGCAGGTGTTGCCTGATACGTTGACTATTTATTTTACTATTTCAGGTTCCCAACATCTGGATTTGTTTTGGTTGGACTCCTAGGGCTCCAGATGGAGAAGATTGTGATCGTCGGGGTGGTTGCAGCCCTGAGGAGCTGACAGATGGATGCCAGCTGGGAGACGGGCATTGAGATGGCGATGCCGTGGTACAGGTTGGTGCTCTGTAGTCAGGCACCTTGAGACATGACAGGTGCCAAAGCACAAGAAATGCCAAACCACCGAGACTGTCCCAGAACATCTTCCTCGGAGCTGGACAAATGCTCTGTTCAAGTGCACCTACTTTAGACACTCCTGAGCCATGCAAGGGTTCCAAAAAATGTCTGTAACCCTAACGGGCCTGTCCCACTTATGTGACTTTTTCGGTGACTTCCATCACCCGTCATAGGGCGTTGCAGGTCAGCGACAATTTTCAACGTTGAAAATTCAGTGGCGACCAGAAAGACGCTACGACTCTTTGGGCGACTGGGGAGACTACTCACGGCCATACAGGCGACATGTCACGGGGTGTAGCCTGTATGGTCGTGAGTAGTCGCCCAAAGAGTTGTACCTTGTTCTGGTCGCCGCTGGATTTTCAACATGTTGATATTTTTCGGTGACCTGCACCGACCTATGACGGGTGCCGGCAGTCACCGAAAAAGTCGCGTAAGTGGGACAAGGCCCTTAAGTGAGAAACCTAGAAAATTAAGATAGACACAAAATGCTGGAGTAACTCAACGGGACAGGCAGAATCTCTGAAGAGAAGGAATAGGTGACGTTTGTGTAAACCAGTGTAAACCAGCATCTGTAGTTCCTTCCTATAAACTTAGAAACTTAGTCTGGAGAAGGGTCTCGACCCAAAAAGCTACCTATGCATGTTCTCCAGAGATGCTGCCTGACCTGCTGAGTTAATACAGCAACGTGTGTCCTTTCAAGTCAGAAACACTGTTGGCGGAGATGACTAAAGTTGCACTGGTAGCTTAATTAGCTTACATTAGTATAGACCTTAGCTAATTATAGATCTTAGTTAAAATTAGTTATTTAGTAGAGATCTTTATTACAAATTCAAAACATGCTGGGCTACAGGAGTTAGATTTAATCTGTAGGTAGACAAAAATGCTGGAGAAACTCAGCGGGTGAGACGGCATCTATGGAGCGAAGGAAATAGGCAACGTTTCGGCCCGAAACGTTGCCTATTTTCTTAGCTCCATAGATGCTGCCTCACCCGCTGAGTTTCTCCAGCATTTGTGTCTACCTTCGATTTTCCAGCATCTGCAGTTCCTTCTTAAAGATTTAACCTGTCATTGTGGCTATGGTGAGCCTGGCTATACAACACGGCTGAAATGAAGATTTTTTTAACATAACCCAGAAAAGCAGATGAAAAGTCAAAGCTCATTGTAAGGCTGAGGAGAGCAGAGGATATTTGGGTTCATTAATCAAGCTTTGTTATTTTTAAATCTGCAGATTGTAGAGAGGATTGGCAGAGGTAATGAATGGACAAGCCCCAGGGCAGGAATAAGGTGCACAGAGAGACACCGGTGTTCATTTACACACCTTCAACTCAGTAAAACATCCTAAGAGGGGGGAGAGAGAGGGGGAGAGAGACGTGGAGAGAGAGAGAGGGGGGAGAGAAAGGGGAGAGAGAGATGTGGAGAGTGATGGGGAGAGAGAGGGGAGCGAGAGAGGGGAGAGAGAGAGAGGGGAGAGAGGGGAGAGAGAAGAGAGGGGAGAGAGAGAGGGGAGAGAGAGGGAAGAGAAAGGGGTGAGAGAGGGGAGAGTGAGGGGAGAGAGAGGGGAGAGTTAGGGGAGAGACGGTAGAGAGAGGGGAAAGAGAGAGAGAGAGAGGAAGAGAGAGAGGGAGGAGAGAAGGGAGAGAGGGGAGAGAGAGTGAGAGAGAGAGGAGAGAGAGAGGAGAGAGGGGAGAGAGAGAGGGGAGAGAGAGGGGGAGAGAAGGAGGGGATTGAGAGAGAGGAGGGGGAAGAGAGAGGCGTATAGGGGGGAGAGAGAGGTGGAGAGGGGGGAAGAGATTAGGGAAGAGAGGATAGTGAGAGGGGAAGATGGGGGAGAGGCAGCAGGATGCAAACATAGGAGTATGCAATAAAATTGCGGTGAATTAATTATGATGTTACAAGAATGGGGAGGTTAAATGTGAGCACTGTCCGCCCTTGGATGAAATATTCAGACATATCCACATTAACTTGGAAAGGTGAAAATCAAACTCATGCGTTGGCCATTTGCATGAAGTCGATCAGTTCAATGGCAGATCTTGGCCCAATTAATCCGCTTCACTCGCGCTTGTGTGGCCTACTGTAACTCCCGCTCAGTCCAAGTGCTTACACAATGAGTCATGAGTTATTTTAGTGAAATATAAACTGCTATCACGCACGTGGGTTGTCATAACTGTGAAAATGTTTTCCATATTTAGTCATAATAGGTCAATTGATTCATGAAAATATTATTTCTTGCACTTCATTTACACTCTGTCCATTTTATGATGTTGTCCTGCAGCTGATCAGAATAGAGGGCTTGGCAGATGGTGACTTGATCTTTGATGTCAAAGTCCCATCAATAGCTTCTGCTCCAGATACACTATATTCTCAGGTATTTAAATATTCAGGTATTTAAATATTCAGGTATTTAAATACCTTTAAATATTCAGGTATTTAAAACCACCGGTATTTAAAAGGGCAAAACGGTGACATGGCGCTGGAGTTGCTGCCTACCCCTGTCCCACTTAGGAAACCTGAGCGGAAACCTCTGGAGACTTTGTGCCCCACCCTAGGTTTCCGTGCGGTTCCCAGAGGTTTTTGTCAGTCTCCCTACCTGCTTCCACTACCTGCAACCTGCGGCAATCACCTGCAACCTCCGGGAACCGCACGGAAATCTTGGGTGGGGCGCAAAGTCTCCAGAGGTTTCCGTTCAGGTTTCCTAAGTGGGACAGGGGCATTATACAGCGCCAGAGGCCCAGGTTCATAAGGTCATAAGGTATAGGAAGAGAATTAGGCCATTCGGCCCATCAATAGACAAACATGGCTGATCTATCTCTTCCTCTTGCCCTCTCCCCGTAACCTCTGACACTTGTACTAATCAAGAATGGATCCAGTTTACAATTTAGTTTATTGTCACGTGTACCGAGGTACAGTGAAAAACTTTTGTTGCATGCTATCCTGTCAGCCGAAAGACAATACATGATTGCAGAGGCTAGGGGTGTTGGCTGTTCGGAGTTTGTATGCTCTCCCTGTGACCTGCGTGGGTTTTCCCTGGGTGCTCCGATTTCCTCCCACACTCCAGAATTTTGTTCCTGACTCTACGGGGCCTGTTGCAGCGTTGTTGCTGATGTTTCAGGTGCAGAAGTCGTTGATTATCCAGGATTGTGGAAACTTGGCCTCACTATGATTCTCGTTAGAAACAGTATCTGTTGGCTTCTCTTGAACAATAGCTGGACTCGATGAACCGAATGGCCTCCTCCTGCACCTATTTTCTATGACTCAATTGGGAAATATCTTTGTTTAAGAAGGAACTGCAGATGCTGGAAGATCGAAGGTAGACAAAAATGCTGGAGAAACTCAGCGGGTGCAGCAGCATCTATGGAGCGAAGGAAATAGGCAACGTTTCGGGACGAAACGTTGCCTATTTCCTTCGCTCCATAGATGCTGCTGCACCCGCTGAGTTTCTCCAGCATTTTTGCCTACATGTTGCCTAAATATCTTTCTTGTTTCAGTCTATTTTGCTATCCTCTCGGGTATTGTTTGCCCGAACTAAATGATCAGTGTGGACTTTATGGAACTTCTATCTTTTCCTAGACTATTTTCCCGTCGTCCTTCCTCCTCTCCACTGGGATGTCTCAAGGGGCAAACTGCATTTCTTGCTGCTCCCCCCACTTTAATCACCTTTCATCTACCTCCTCTTTCAGATTGGGTTGTACAGCACTCAATGGGATCCCAAGTCATAAGGCCATAAGTAATCTTAGCAGAATTCGGCCATTTGGCTCATCAAGTCTACTCCGCCATTCAATCATGCCAGATCTATCTCTCCCTCCTAACCCCATTCTCTTGCCTTCCCGTACTAATCAAGAATCTATCGATCTCTACCTTAAACATACCCATTGACTTGGCCTCCACAGCCTTCTGTGCAAAGAATCCCCACCCTCTGATTAAAGAAATTCCTCCTCATCCCCTTCGTAAAGGAACATCCTTTAATTGTGAGGCTATGACCTCTAGTCCTAGACTTTCCCACTAGTGGAAACATCCTCTCCACGTCCGCTCTATCCAAATCGTTCACAGTGTGGTCCCCAAACATTCTTCGAAACTCCAGCGAGTACAGACCCAGTGCCATCAAACGCTCATCATATGGTGACCCACTCATTCCTGGGATCGTTCTTGTCTTCCATTCTTTCTTTCAGCGGGAATGTACCTAGTTCTGCAGCATGGTGTTGCTCGGAAGATTAGAAGAAACCCAGCAAGTTGATGATTTGTAGCGAAGCTTGATTGAGCTCCCATGACATATTTCTTCAACACCACCTTTACTGTGTGAACTGCTCTTATCCAATTTCCTATTTGAAGCTGGATGATGAGGAAAAGTGAACCTGTTCCATCGCTCCTTGCAGGTTGGTCAATCTAAAACGATCTAAACTCTTAATCATCATCCGAAGTGGCTTCTTCTTGAAGAAATCACATCAGATCATGGTCGAGAGTTTGACCATGCGTGGAAAAGACTCTCAATGCTCTATTGTGCATTCCTCACATGCCTCACTTCTAACAGCTTTGTATGGCAGGTTAATATTAAAAGATTGTTCATACCGTTCCATCCAAGTGGCTCTACTGTGATGGCTTGTGATAGCCCACGTCCACCCCTGGATTAGTGTTTAGTTTTAGTTTAGTGATACAGCGTGGAAACAGGCCCTTCGGCCCACCGGGTCCGCCCCGACCAGCGATACCCGCACATTAACACCACCCTACACACACTAGGGACAATTTTACATTTATACCAAGCCAAATAACTCTTTGGAGTGTGGGAGGAAACCAAAGATCCACGCAGGTCATGTGGAGAACGTACAAAGCCTGTACAGACATTCACCCGTAGTCAGGATCGAACTCGGGTCTCTGGCGCTGTAAGGCAGTAGCTCTACCACTACACCACCATGCCACCCATTGTGTTCTCCAATCCATGTTTACATCTACTGGTGAAGCCAATAGATAAATCATCTTGCCACCACTTCATATTCATCACATCCGGATATTAGAAACATAGACATAGAAACATAGAAAATAGGTGCAGGAGTAGGCCATTCGGCCCTTCGAGCCTGCACCGCCATTCAATATGATCATGGCTGATCATCTAACTCAGTATCCTGTACCTGCCTTCTCTCCATACCCCCTGATCCCTTTAGCCACATCTAACTCCCTCTTAAATATAGCCAATGAACTGGCCTCAACTACCTTCTGTGGCAGAGAATTCCAGAGATTCACCACTCTCTGTGTGAAAAATGTTTTCCTCATCTCAGTCCTAAAAGATTTCCCCCTTATCCTTAAACTGTGACCCCTTGTTCTGGACTTCCCCAACATCGGGAACAATCTTCCTGCATCTAGCCTGTCCAACCCCTTAAGAATTTTGTAAGTTTCTATAAGATCCCCCCCCTCAATCTTCTAAATTCTAGCGAGTACAAACCGAGTCTATCCAGTCTTTCTGTGCTGCATTCTTCCAAAATCATCCTTTTCAATATTACTACCCTGAGGGCTCAGTTTTATGTAAGGTTGGTTGGTAGACAGTTCATAGACTCTGCGTTGAAGTGTCTTTATGTCTTCAATCAGACCTGTGGCTTCATCAGGCCATCCAGTTAAGATGTCTTCATATTCTTGCTCCAACATTGGATCCTTTAGTGAGCTGTTTCTATTGCTGTTACAGGACAATTGCCTCTACTACCTGTACCTTGGTTGACGTTCTGCATTTGACGTGACTTCATGACATAATCCTGACAAGGCATCTATCATTGTGTTTTATCGGTCACACTATTTAGGTTTGTCACATGTACCAAGGTGTAGTGAATAGCTTTGATTTGCATGCTATTTAACCAGATCAGATAATACTCTACATAAATACAGACAATTCTAACTCGTGCAACAGTTGGAGCGAAGAGGAAGATACAGATCGCTCAGTCTGAAGAAGGGTCTCGATCCGAAACGTCACCCACTCCTTCCCTCCAGAGATGCTGCCTGTCCCACTGAGTTACTCCAGCATCTTGCGTCTATCTTCGGTGTAAACTAGCACCTGCAATTACTTCCTAACCAAGAAAATATTGTTCTCAGCCTTGCAGCGCTCCAGTTCCAGAGACCCAGTGCCACAGTTGTATTGAGCTACAGTTGGATAGTTCCCCTCAGTAACTTGGAATAAGACTCTCGTCCAAAATGACCAGAAGCAGCTTGCAGGCAGTGTAGTACGTATCAATGGCCTTCTCAGCAAGAAATGATAAAACCCTGGTAACATCTAATCTAATCTCAAATGCCAGTCTCTATGTCCGAGCAGGATTTATGTTTATTTTTGGTCTACCTGGCTACTCGACTGCCCATGTGTAGGCTCATCATGTCCCCAATAACATTGTTGAAGTAACGCAAGCATATTTCACCACGCTGCTGGAGCAATAAGATATCAAGCAATGTCTCACGTCTGAGACTTTTCCAATACAGAAGATACATTTGTTTTGCTGGTCTTTATCCCACATTATCCCTTCATCCCCATCGCTCATTTTTCTTTAATACGAGGTGAACCAGTATTACCATTGCAATAACAGCGGAACCTCGTTATACACTGACGCAGGTGAAGCGACAGACGTTCACACTAACATTCTGTGCTGGCCAGAAATCCTTTGCATTTTTAGAGGCCACCTCCATAGCTACATTTGTATTGAAAGTAAAGTAACATGGACTGGATATAATCATCCACTAGACCACACACAATGTTGGCTCGCAGCGTGCGATCCATAAATGCACTGTAGTTGCAAAGCAATGCAGATCCTTCAGAGCAACCCTGCCACTGCTAATCATCTCTCCTGGCCCATGGCTATGGTTCCTACAGCATGCCCCAATCTCTGTTCATGCTGGGGCTGAAATGCTTTTTGTAACTTCCTTTGTTGAATTGGATATCAATTGTCAAATTAAAATTGCTGCAGTTACATACGTATCTGCTCCTATTCCCACCAACATAGACTATCTTCTTCCTTTCATGCACAATTTCTTTGGATGCATCTCCTCCTTTGCCCGCACTCTTTACTTGTTGGTCTTGACCTAGAACACATTTTCATCATTTCATCATTTCAGTGTGAAAGGAATGAAGGGCTCCTGCGACTTCAGTTTAGTTTAGTTTACCGACTCTGCGCCGACCAGCGATCTCCGCACATTAACACTACGCTACACACACTAGGGACTATTTACAATTTTACCAAGCCAATTAACCTACAAACCTGTCCGTCTTTGGATTGCGGGAGGAAACTGGAGCACCCGGAAAAAACACACATAGGTCACAGGGAGAATGTACAAACTCCAGACAGACAGCACTCATAGTCAGGATCGAACCTGGGTCTCTGGTGCGGTAAGGCAGCAACTCCAGCACTGCGTCACTGTGCCACACTGAAACTTGTTAAGGGCCTGACCCACTCAGGCGATTTTTTTGGCGACTGCCGGAGACTGTCACAGTCGTGGCAGGTCGTCGAACATGCGGCGACTGGACCCTCCCACAAGCTACAACAACCTCCCACAAGCTACGTCAAACTACGGCAAGCCACCGACAACCGGCGACCCATTAATACGTCCACCTACGACCACACCTACAACAACCTACGAACACACAGGCGACAAGCTACAACAAGCAACAACCCTGTCGGCGACAACTGAAGACAATTCAGTCGCCGGTTGACGTAGGCTGACGTAGGTAGTCGCCAATGGAATTCACTGAAGTCAGCACCCGGCGACAACCAATGTCACCTGGCGACAACCTGCGTCATCCTGGCGACAACCTACGACAGGAGACGACAAGCTACGTCAAGCCCACAGTCGCCGAAAAGTTTTGAACATTTCAAAATCCAGCGGCGACCAGAAAAACGTTACGACTCTTTAGGCGACTTGAGGAGACGACTCACGACCATGCAGGCGTCAACCCGCGATCATGTGGCAACAGCCTAGTCACCTGTAGTCACCGAAAAAATCACCTAAATGGGACAGGGGCTTTAGGATTACAGTTTTTCCAGTATAACTGGTCTAAGACTAATCTGATGATATGTAGTGTTTATCACTTTGCCAATCCCTTCACTTGATCAACCATAGAGCCTGGTGCTATATTCACTGTTAGGGAACCAATCATTTATTTTGTGGGTACTACTTTGTTCCTCTTGTTTTAGTTTTCACCTGAGACTTAATTAATCATTCATCCCACTACGGTGGCCATGTCAACAATCAATGTTCTCCACAATGTGGTTGCTTTTAATTCTTGCCTATCCAGTGCCAATTCTTGCCTATCCAGTGCCAATGTAGAATGTATGGGCTTGAACACAATAACGACTGAGTGAGTTGCTTTTCAGTTTACTTTAGTTTAGAGATACAGTGCGGAAACAGGCCCTTCGGCCCACCGATTCCGCGCTGCCAAGCAATCCCTGCACATGTACACTACCCTACACACATACCCCGTTGGATTGCAACCTTGTTGTGGTCGGGGAGCTTGTGTGTCTCAGTGACCCCTAGAGCAATGCCAGCGGGAGATTCGTCTCCTGTCAGGGTCTCCCATGCTGGACAGGTCGAAGGGTAGAGGCAATACAAAGAGCGATCCACTGGTCCTCCAGGTTGGAGGTTGAGCACAGGGCTAACAACCCTGTCTCGTAAAACACATATGTTATGGAAACAGCAACTGAAGGAATCAACGCTACTGAGTGGAGGACCTTCGTTGCTGCTCTACACGCCAGGAGGCAGAATAGGCAGTAAGAATTAAGAAAAACACACACACACAAGGGACAATTTACATTGAAACCAAGCCAATTAACCCACAAACCTGCATGTCTTTGGAGTGTGGGAGGAAACCGAAGATCTCGGAGAAAGCCCACACAGGTCACGGGGAGAACGTCCAAACTCCGTACAGACATGCACCCGAAGTCGGGATCGAACCCGGGCCTCTGGCGCTGTAAGTGCTGTAAGGCAGCAACTCTACCGCTGCACCACTGCGCCGTCCTAAATTCCTTGACTGGAAACATTAATTTGTCGGTCTCTCTTTCCACAGATGCCGCCTGATCTGCTGAGTGTTGTTTCCAGCGATTTTGTGATTTAGTTTCAGATTTCCAGCAGCTGCAATTTTTTTTTTGATTTTCATATCGTAAACTTGCGTGCGTTAATTCTGGAACTTCTCTCTACAAAATATCGTGACAATTCAGAAATACATAGACACAAAGGATTTTGTGTCTATCTTTGGTTTGGATAGTATGGAACACTTTGGTTCTGCACAACAATCAGATAGGCAAGTATAGGTACACACAAAATGCTGGAGTAACTCAGCGGGACAGGCAACGTCTCTGGAGAGAAGGAATGGGTGACATTTCAGGTCGAGACCCTTCTTCAGACTGAGAATCAGGAGAGGGGGAGATATGGAGATAAGGAAGTGTAAGGCGTGAGAACAAGACATCAAAGGGGGTGGGGATGAAGGAAAATGCAGAATAGATTATTTTTAGCTTGGAGAAGGTAACAACAAAGCAAGCAGAGATAAAATGTAATCAGGGGCAGTCAGAGGCTGGAAGGAGGAGGGGAGGGATGGAGAGAGAGGGAAAGCAAGGGTTACTTGAAGTTAGAGAAGTCAATATCCATACCACTGGGGTGTAAGCTGCCCAAATGAAATATGAGGTGTGTATAGGTGACAGAATAAAGCTTCCTCTACTGCCTGTCGACTATTACTGTACATAAATATAACCTCAGAGAGCTTCAGTCTTTTTCAGCAGTCACCTTACTGCCACTGACAAAGCACAGACAGGGTTTAATGCTGACTTCTGAAATGAAGGCAGTGATGGCTGCAAATCAACATCTGGCCCATCAACTATTGAGAGAAACAAGACACTAATTCCGTTTACGACTCTTCAGCAGAACAGATCTGACCATGCAGAATTTGCCTCACTTACTCCTCCTATCAGGTGCTGTTGTACTTCCAGGTTTTCAGCATGTGTGGTTTGAAAGACTTGTCAGCACCAGTTCATTACTGTGTGTCCAAGCCTGTAGGGACCTTGGGGTGTGACTGCCACACATTCAGGCGAAGGAGATGCTTAGCTCATGACTTCAGAGCTGGCTTCAGTCTCAGTCCCAGAGGTGAAAGCGCAGCGTGGGAAGATGTCCTCTAGTGATCAGAGCAGAGGAGAGCAATCTCACGCTGATCTTAGAGGGCAGTTTCCCCAGGCGCGAGAGACACTGCAGTCTTCAGAATGCTCCCCAACCACGGAGAATGCTACCGTCAACCTTCGGAAATCGAGCAGATTATCTCCACGCTTGGCAGCACGGCGATAGAGCAACCTCCTTACACTGTCAGAGTGCCGGTTCGATCCTGACCACGGGTGCTGTCTGTACGGAGTTTGTACGTTCTCCCCTGTGACCACGTGGCTTTTCTCTGGGTGCTCCGGTTTCTCCCCACATTCCAGAGACGTAGTGTTAATTGGTTTGGTTTAGTTTTTTAGTTTAGAGATACAGCGCGGAAACAGGCAATGAGAACCCTTCTTCAGACTGATTAGACATAGACATAGAAAATAGGTGCAGGAGTAGGCCATTCGACCCTTCGAGCCTGCACCGCCATTCAATATGATCATGGCTGATCATCCAACTCAGTATCCTGTACCTTAGTCTAAAGTGACCAGTCTGATCTGATCAAATGGGTTGGTACAGTCTGAAAGAAAGGATCTCTACCCGAAACGTCACCCATTCCTTCTCTCCAGACTTGCTGCCTGTCCCGCTGAGTTACTCCAGCTTTTTGTGTCTTTCTGCAGAGATCTTCTGTGTTACACCAACACTTTGTGCCCTGTTGTGTATAGACTAGCATCTGCAGTTCCTCGTGGCTACCTTCAGTCATACTGAGGTCCTTGAGCTACTAAGGCCTGACATGGGTGCTTGGAGCAGACCTCACACCTGCACCAGGAGACGGATGGATTCACCACCCCAGGGGCTGGGAGGAGGCGGCATTCCGACTTGTTGAGTTTGCCGGCAGACGACGGATGATTCTGACCTTGCTCCCTGAGTCTGCAGCCCTCATTGCCTAATATGGAGCCCCACACGCAGACTGTAAAACACAAACATCCCGCTTGTCAGGTGAGCCTGGCGATGCTGGCACGACCTCAAGCCAAAAATACTTTGGAAAAACAGCTCATAAATCTAATTTGTCCTTCTGCTGCTCAGTGCGCTGCCCCAGGAGGCTGTTAACCCCTTCATGGTGCAGTGGATCATGTCCCAGCTACCATCAGGGTTGTGTGCTATCATCTCAGCTGTGAGAACTGCGCTTCTAACAGTGCAGCATTCCAGTAATACTGCTGGAATGTCAGCGGCAATTTGTGACCAAGCCTCTGGAGTGACACAAAATTGCTGGAGAAACTCAGTGGGTGCAGCAGCATCTATGGAGCGAAGGAAATAGGCGACGTTTCGGGCCGAAACCCTTCTTCAGACTGATGGGGGGTGGGGGGGGGGGGAGAAGGAAGGAAAAGGGGAGGAGGAGGAGCCCGAGGGCGGGCGGATGGGAGGGTGGGAGGAGACAGCTAGAGGGTTGAGGAAGGGGAGGAGACAGCAAGGACTAGCAAAATTGGATAACCAAATTGGGCAGCACAGTGGCACAACTGGTAGAGCCACCGTCTCCCAGCTCCAGAGACCAGGGTTCGATCCTGACCTTGGGCGCTGTCTGTATGAATTCTCTCTGTGACTGCATGGGTTACATCCGGGTGCTCTGGTTTCCTCCCGCATCCAAGACATATGCAGCTTGGTGGGTTTGTTGTTCTCTGGGAGTTACCCCTAGTAGAGTGATAGAATCTCAGGGGGATCGATGGGGAATGTGGAGAGAATGAAATGGGATTATGAAGCATTGGTGTCAATTCGATGGTTGATAGTCAGCATGGACTTGGTGCCTCAAAGCCCTGATTAAGCGCAGTAAATCCTGTGTGCATGGTGGCACTGCGGTAAAGTTGCTGCCTTTCAGTGCTTGCAGCTCCAGAGACCCGGGTTCGACCCTGACTACGGGTGCTGTATGTATGGAGTTTGTACGTTCTCCCCGTGACCGCGTGGATTTTCTCCGAGATCTTTGGTTTTGACTGACGCCGAAAAAAATCGCCAAGTGGGACAGGCCCTTTCCTCTTCACAGGGATTGGCGCCTTTCCATGTCCTACCGCAGATGCTGCCTGACCTGCAGTGTTTCTCCGGCAGTTTGTTTTTTGCTCCAGATCCTAGTATCTACACGCTGTTGAGTCTCCAACGGTGTGACGGCATCTGTCCAGTGAGGCCGTCACACCAACCTCTTTCTCCCAGGCCACTGAACCTATAGGGCCATCGGGAAAGTGACACTACTGACATTTCCCTTTGACATTCCAGGATCTTTGCTCATCTCTGCTTCTCTGTGTGCATTTTTCCTTTTTTATTTCTTTTCTCTCTCATTTATCATATTGTATACAGTGTACTATGTTTACATATTCTGTTGGGCTGCAGCAAGTAAGAATGTCATTGTTCTATCTGGGACACAATAAAACACTCTTGACTTGCATTCTGCTTACAGGCCTGTTAAGCTGCTGCAGGTAAGATCTCACTGTCTCCATTGTCGGCACAAATGACAATGAGACTCTCTCTCTCTCTCTAAACTTTTGCGGTTTGGCTTCATGGATGGAACAGGCATGGTGGGCCGAAGGGCCTGTTCCTGTGCTGTACTGTTCTATGCTCTATGTCTACGTACAGCATTGTCTGTACGACCTGTCATTCACTCTAACTCCTCGTCCTCTAAATCCCTTCTGGCTTCACCGCTTCCCCAAGTGTCTGTGCAGGAGTTCAGTTGTACTAGCCTTTGAGGGGTCACATGCCAGCTTGCTTATATGATCAGGGACAAATTCCTGCATGGGTTCACAACCAAATGTCAATGATATTTCTTGTTGATTAGACGGGAGGCCTAAATCTCTTCTCACGCCAACCTTGCAGACAGTCCGTGTTCCTTACATCTTGGCACACCACCTCTTCCTTCTCCTGCCTCGTGACCACGCTTTCACCCCTTTATTTCACCAAGCATGGTGGAGATTCCAGTTGATCATTGCCCAGTGTAGACCTCCCTCCCTTTTACTCACAACCTGACTTTCTGCCCTTCTGCAAAACTGTGTCCCAACTAAGATTTTTTTCCAAAAGGATACTATTAGTGGCAGCTGATGAGATGCAGACCAATCTCATACAAAGAACAATAACATGAGTTACCAAATAAACTATTCTATTGAGTTTGCTTGTGGCGCACATATTGACCAGGTAACACTGAGAATTGCCATGTTCTTCAAATACTTCAACAAGCGGGGGCGGCATGGTGGCGGCACGGTGGCGCAGCAGTAAAGTTGTTGCCTTACAGCACCTGAGACCCCGGTTCGATCCCTACTATGAGCACTGTCTGTACGGAGTTTGTATGTTCTTCCTGTTACCATGTGGGTTTTCCCCGTCTGCTCCGGTTTCCTCCCACACTCCAAAGACGTGCATGTTTGTAGTCCTTACTTTCTCCTCCCCTTCTCAGCTCTCCCTCAGCCCACTGGCTCCTCCTCTTCCTTTCTTCTTCCCGCCCACCCCCCCAACCTCACCTCAGTCTGGAGAAGGGTATCGGCCCGAAACGTTGCCTATTTCCTTCGCTCCATAGATGCTGCCTCACCTGCTGAGTTTCTCCAGCATTTTTGTCTCCCTTCGATTTTCCAGCATCTGCAGTTCCTAACAGGTTTGTAGCTTAAATGGTTTTGGTAAAGAAAATGATAAATTATCTCTAGTGTGTAGGATTGTGCTAGTGTACGGGGATCGCTGGTTGGTGCGAACTCGGTGGGCCGAAGGGCTTGTTTCTGCGCTGTATCTCTAAAACTGAAACCAAAACTCAAGCACAAAGAGTAACTCAGCGGGTCAGGCAGCATCTCTGAAGACCACGGATAGGTGATGTTTCGGGTTGAAACCCTTCATATTTGGGTCGAGACCCTTCCTTAGGTCGAGACCTTCTTTCAGGTCGAGACCCTTCTACTCTGCTGCCCTTAGGCCTCTGGTTCTGAGCTGCTTTTTAGCCTCTGTGCGTGTTTCCACCCGTTAGTTTAAAGCAGGAGACGACAGCAAGTACAGACATCCGCCGTCCCTGGGTGGATCGAGCCAGCCCTGCAGTGTTCCCACACGCCAATTGTAGTGGTCTGGCGTCTTCTGCACTGAATCGGATCAGGGAAGGAAATGACTCAGAGAAATGGGTTTAGGCAGCTGTTTGGTTTTCAAATTGGTCTAACAAAAGGGTGGAACTGTGGTGAGGCAATTAACCCTGCTAGCTACAGCTTCAGGGAACCAAGTCCAACACTGTCCTTGGGTGCTCTACATAATCTGCACTTTCTCCCTGTGACCTCATGGAGCTTCCCCCAGGTGCTTTGAAACCCTCCCACATCCCAGAGATGTGCGGGTTGCTTGGACATTGTAAACTACCTTGGCGGTCGGTGTCAAATGAATCAAACGGGACCTGCTGGGTGTGCAAGGCGAACATTACACGGCAACTGGAAAATAAGAGAGGGCAAATGAGACTAGTGGCATGGTTCTGCTAGGAGCTGGCATAGTCACAATGGGCCAAATGTCCTCTTTCTGCATTCTAATGAGTAAATGGCATCCTCACCACTGACGCCCACATCCCAAGCTGCACGAGTGGAATAGTCCCCGCACTCACTGACACTTGTCCCAAACCTTTCTCAGGAGCCTCGAGGCCACAGGTTGCATCAAACCCAGCCACCTGGCATATACTCATATAGATAGGATAGACAGTCAGAGCCTTTATCCCAGGGTGGAAATGTCAAAGACTAGAGGGCATAGCTTTAGCTTTAAGGGGCTGTCCCACTGCGGCGACCTAATCTGCGAGTTTTGACGAGTTTGCACTTGACTCAAACTCGCAGCATGGTCGACACATGGTCCTAGGAGGTCCTATGAGGTCACTGGAACTCTCCTTCATGCTCGAGGGAAGTTCCCGCATACTCGCGGCCTCAATTTGGTCGAGGAAAATTTTTCAGCATGTTGAAAAAATTTCTGCGAGTAAAAATTGGTCGGCATGGTTCTTTTGAACTCGTAGTGCAGTGGAGCGGGGTCGATACGTAGTTACAGGCATTCGAGGGCAGCCGTAGGCAATCTCCTTCGCTGACCGGGCATTTTAATTGGCTCATTGGAGTTTTCAGGACCAAGGAAAACCGGTAGGTTAAATGCCCGCTAAACTTTATTAAAAGTTGTCTGGCTTCTTAAAAGAGTCTCCACTCCTTCACCCCCCCTTCATCACCCTTCTCACTCCTTTTCTCCCCCCCCCCCCCCCCCCCCCCCCCCCCCCCCCCCCCTCTCCATGCTATCTAAAGGACACCATACACTGTGTAGCTGTCTTTTACCTTTGCATGGCAGATGCAGTATAATATAGATAAATGTGAGGTTATCCACTTTGGTAGCAAAAACAAGGGGGGAGATTATTATCTCAATGGGGTAAGGTTAGGTAAGGGGGAGGTACAGCGAGACCTGGGTGTCCTTGTACACCGGTCACTGAAAGTTGGCTTACAGGTACAGCAGGCAGTGAAGAAAGCTTATGGAATGTTGGCCTTCATAACAAGAGGATTTCAGTATAGGAGTAAAGAGGTTCTTCTGCAGTTGTATAGGGCTCTGGTAAGACCACATCGCATACAGTTTTGGTCTCCTAATTTGAGGAAGGACATCCTTGTGATTGAGGCAGTGCAGCGTACGTTCACGAGATTGATCCCTGGGATGGTGGGACTGTCATATGAGGAAAGATTGAAAAGACTAGGCTTGTATTCACTGGAGTTCAGAAGGATGAGGGATGATCTTATAGAAACATAAAATTATAAAAGGACTGGACAAGCTAGATGCAGGAAAAATGTTCCCAATTTTGGGCGAGTTCAGAGCCAGGGGCCACCGTTCAGAATAAAGGGGAGGCCATTTAAGACTGAGGTGAGAAAAAAACTTTTTCACCCAGAGAGTTGTGAATTTGTGGAATTCCCTGCCACAGAGGGCAGTGGAGGCCAAGTCACTGGATGGATTTAAGAGAGAGTTAGATAAAGCTCTAGAGGCTAGTGGAATCAAGGGATTATGGGGAGAAGGCAGGCACGGGTTATTGATTGGGGACGATCAGCCATGATCACGATGGCCTCCTCCTGCACCTATTTTCTATGTTTCTATGTACAGCATGGACATTGTTCTATGTTCTACGATCTCTCTCTCTCTCTCAACAGTGTTGTATTGCTGTGTCCCACACTGGAGAAGAGAGCGTATAACCCAGGCAGAGGAGTGGTGGGATGGGCGTTAAGGAGAACCATCAGAACTGTCAACCCACACGCTGAAGGGCCTGTCCCTGTGCTGTACTGTTCCATGTTCTTTGTTCTACGTTCAAAGACATATTATGTTACCGTAAGAGCAGATGTTGATGAAGCTGTGTCTGACAGAGGCTGGCACCTGTCTCCTGCCGTCTTCAACTCTGCTCAACGTAGCACGAATTGCCCCAAGTGCTTCAGAACAGCTTTGCGAAGAAAAAATTGCCAAGTTCAACTAATCTCAGTGAGTGGTGGTTAGATGGAACTAGAGGGTAGTTGAAGATAGACACAAAAAGCTGGAATAACTCAGCGGGTCAGGCAGCATCTCTGGAGAAAGGGAATAGGTGATGTTTCAGGTTGAGACTCTTCTTCAGAAGACTTTTTGTGTCTATCTTTGTTTTAAAGCATCAGCTGCAGTTCCTTACTATACACACAGCGAGAGGTAGTTGATGCAGGTACCACAACAGCATCTGAAAAACACTCAGAGAGCTGGCTACATAGATATGGCCAAACTTGTGTAAATAGGGCTGGCTGAGATGGGGCATCTTGGCTGGTGTGGAGTTGTGCCGAAGGACCTGCTTCCGTGCCCTATGTCTCTGAATCTATCACTCTCATCCCCTTTGCCTCAAAATAAAAACTAGCGACATGGACATTGTTGGCTGAAGGGCCAGTTCCTGTGCTGAACTGTTCTATGTTCTTAAAGCATGAGGGAATTTGCAAAGATACAAACTAGGAGCGAGTTGAAGGCCATTCGGCCCTCAGACTGCTCATTCACCCAATGATATTGTGGCTGATTTAATTGAAGTCCCAACTCCCCATTCCCATCCGTCCACAGTCACCTCCTAACCCCCCTTCATTTATCAAGAAACTACCTATCTTTCTACTTTATGGGCGGCACAGTGGTGTAGTGGTATCCCTTCATTCCTTGAACATCCATGTGCCTATCCAAAATTCTCTGAAATGCCACTATCCGGAAGTGGCGGCGCTGTTAACAGCTGCGGCTCGCCTGCAGTCCGTCTGTCTTTACTTTTTTCTGTTGTTTTTTTTGTCTTGTTTTGGTTAAGTTTTAGTTTGTTGGGTTGTGTTAGAGGGGGTGAAACATGTTCTCTGTCTCTTCCTTCGGGGGAATGCGACTTTTTCGTGTCGTATCCCCCTTCTCTGCCTCCGTCTGCGCTGAGGCCTAATGGCGGAGATGGCGGCCTCCAACCTGCGACCGACCCCGAGGCTCCAGAGGCAGAGCCAGCCAGGACTTACCAACGAGAGGCTGGCCGTCTTCGGGGCTAAGGCAGCGGTGGCCCGACTTGCTGGTGCGGCGTTCTGGCTTTCGGCGGCGGCCTGGAGCTGATGCAGCGGGGCTCGGAGCTGAGACTGCGGGACCCGGAGCTGGGGCAGCGGCCCGGAGCGGAGACTGCGGGACCTGGAGCTGGGGCGGCTGCCCGGAGCTGGGGCGGCGGCCCGGAGCGGAGACTGCGGGACCTGGAGCTGGGGCGGCGGCCCGGAGCTGGGGCGGCGGCCCGGAGCTGATGCTCTGGCGGGCCGTCTCGGAGCGGAGACGGCGTTCCGGCTTTCGGCAGCGGCGACATCACCACGGAGGTCCGCTGGACTGGAGAGCGGCATCTTCGGCCTGGATCGATCGCCTCAGCGCAGAGGGAGAACAAGGAGGGAAGAGACGGAGACTAAGACTTTGCCTCCATCACAGTGAGGATGTGCTTGGTGAACTCACTGTGGTGGATGTTTAATTTGGTGTTTATTGTATGTTTTGTTATTATTGATTCTGTGTATGACTGCAGGCAACATAATTTCGTTCAGACTGAAAGGTCTGAATGACAATAAAGGGTCTATCTATCTATCTATCTATCTATCTATCTATCTATCTATCTATCTATCTATCTATCTATCTATCTATCTATCTATCTATCTATCTATCTATCTATCTATCTATCGTATCTGCCTCCACCACCACCCCTGGCAGCGCGTTCCAGGCACCCACCACCCTCTGTATAAAAAACTTGTCCCTCACACCTCCTTTATTTTGAGACAGGGTGGGAAGGGAGAGCTGAGAAAAGAGGTGCTTTACATCTTATTTTAAGAAAACCAAGCTATATTCGGCATTGACAATGATTTGCTTTTGAACAGAATACAAAGTGCTGGAGCAACTCAACGGGTCAGGCAGCATCTCTGGAGAACACAGATAGATGACGTGTCGGGTCAGGGCCCTCCTTCAGACTTTCGATTTTGGAACATACTTACAGAAACAGAGGCAGAGACAGCACAGAAACAGGCCCTTCCGCCCATGTGGACCATGCTTTTACCATCATCCTAGGGAGACATAAGAGGCTACAGATGCTGGAATCGGGAGCAAAAAACCATCAGTTTGAGAAACTCAGCAGATCGGGCAGCATCCGTGAAGCAGAGGACTAGTCGACGTGTCGGGTCGAGACCCAAATTCAGGACATGTATCAGCACTTTGTGTTGTGAGTACCCATCCATGCTATTCCCACTTGCCAGCCTCATTCAAGCGGTTGCCCAAACACTGGTTGTATGTGGTGAGAGACAGTGCCTCCACAAGCAGGCTGTCCTTGATCCCAACCACCCTTGAGTGGAAATTCCTTCACCAGATACTTTTTTAAACTAGGTACTCTTCACTCTAACTCTGTGCCCTGTCGTTGTGGACACCTTCTTATCTCTGGCGTGCACATAATTATGGGAACATGACAATTAAACCTGCCCGACAGACACGTAGACAGAGACTCACACGCAGGCGCACACACACAAAACACACATACACACACACACATATGCACACAAATATGCATACATACACATGAACCCACACACGCGCACACACACATGCACACACACAAACGCGCGTCACACCCACATGCACACACACCACATGCACACGTTCATTCATACATACACGCACACACGTGCTAATGCACACACACATGTGCACACATAGGCATGCATGTGCGTGCAGAGACAGGAACTGGCATCCTCACTGCTGTTTAAACCTGTCGATCAATCAAACAGCTAATCAATTCTTCTCCTGATGTTGCCGCAGCCACGGCGTGAGTTGCCGACTCAGTCCCACTGCCCCACGCAGCAGTGCACCGACACCAACTGCATCCCCCTCTCCCGCAACACCGGCTTGGTGAACAGACGCAGTGTGGATGGAGGGAGCTGAGCAGCAGCCCTGCAGCATTCCGCATGAGAAAGACATCCTGACCACTGGAGTAAAGGAAGTCCTAATTCACCGTGGCCTGGATAAAGAGCGACAGCCAACTGACACGCACACACCTCCAACCTTCAGGACTGCCCCTCCACCTTACACACTCATCCCCTCACCTCCCATCCCCTCAAACAAGCAGAAACAATAATCAGCAACTATTTAAAAAAACCATAATGCATATTTCATTTCCAGAAAAAAACCTTAGTTCCCAGGCAATGGGTCTTTGAATCATATTTGCAATTTCTTAATAAAACATTAAAGATATACTAACATTGAATATATACTATGAAGGAGATCGAAAGATGATACTTTGTTTTCCAGCCTGGTTTTTTTTAAGGGGTGAAGGATGAGATAGCAGCCCAGGTCCCTGTCACAAGCCCACAGAGAGGTGAGTGTAGGAAGGACAATCTTCAATACCAGTGACAGTGCTGCCAGCACTCTTCCACACTTACCTCACAGCCTTGTGCTCTCTCAGTCTGACAGCCTTCCCCAAATGCTGGACAGCTTGGAAGATTTCCTTTAAAGTTATTAGCTCCCCTACCTTGGGCTCAGTGCCCAGACTCCCCACTGTTACAGTCCAGAGAGAGAAGAGAGAGAGAGAGTGAGTGAGGGAGGGGCGGGGAGAGAGAGAGAGAGTGTGGGGTGAGGGGAGAGGGAGAGAGAGAATCCTCTCTTCGGCCAAGTCAATAAGGGAAACTGTGGGAATGTTTGAGGATGTTTCTCTCCCAGCCTTTGCGAACATCAGCCTGTGTTTTCTCCAACCCAGCAGATGGAAAGAAAATCTATTTACCAGGCTTCAAAATTGACAACACATGCCTGCTCTTCTCTTATGAACTGGTAAATAGTTCTTTCATGCTGGGCCGGTTCCCATGGCAACAAACATGCAGGAAATATCCCAGATAACTCCAATAGTGGGTAAAACATATGTTTCGGATAAAGTTTGGCAGTGGATCGTTTATCTTTCTTAGAAGTTCAATTTTCAGATAGGCACCTTCTTTACTTCATAGGAAGGGTCATAGGTCATCGAGCCTGACTCCTAGGCCGGGACAGATGAATGTCCTTTAGTCTTGAAAGACTGAGTGAGGGGAGATTTAATTATAAGTTAACCTGGGACACTGGCCAGATGCCAGAGGGGGGGAGGTCACCTTCATGATGACAGGCTTCTCTCTGCACGGATACTTTTGATAATTATGCTTGGGATGGGGGAGAAGTTTGCAGTCTCTGACTGGAGGGAGATTGAGATTCATGTGTTCCCAATGGAGTCCGTGGGACCATGGAGCAAGTGAAGATCAAACACAATACTTTCCTGTCAGCCAAACTCTAGTGACAAACACTACTGATAATCTGTTCACCAATGTTCTTATGAGTTACATGGATGATCGCTGGTTGGCCAAAGGGCCTTTTTCCATGCTGTATCTCTAAACTAAACTTCTACAGATTTGCCGTAGAAAGCATATGATCGGGATGGTTTGGGAACAGCTTCACCCAAGACCACAAGAAATTGTGGAGTATTGAGGACGTTGCCCAGACCATCACTCCAACCAATCTCCCTTCCGTTGACTCCATCTACACTACACGCTACCTTGGCAAGGCCACCAGCATAATCAAGGTTGAGTCTCACCCGGTCACTCCATCTTCTCCCCTCTCCCATCAGGTACAGAAGTATTAAAACGCGCTGCTCTAGATTCAGCAGCAATTTCTTCCCAGCTGTTATCATGCAAATGAACCGTCCTCTCACCAACTAGAGAGTGGCCCTGACCTCCCATCTACCTCATTGGAGGCCTTCAAACTATCTTTAATCAGACTTTACTGGACTTTATCTTGCACTAAACATTATATCCTTTATCCTGCTTCTGTACACTTGACTGCAATCATGTAGAACCTTTTCGCTGACTGGATAGCAAGCAATAAAAAGCTTTTCATTATACCTCGGAACTCGCGTCAGTAAGAAACTAAGTTAAAAAAACCTTTAAATGAACATTCTTGTGAGGTAGATATTGGAATGTGGCATGGGATGTACTTTCCGATCAGAATATTGTTATAAACACCAGAGTGCAATAAAAGCCCTTGTTTTCATGCAGATCACAGAGTAGGCAGTATACATGGCGATGATAGATACATCAATAAATACAATGACAAATGCAAAGCAGCAGAATGGCGCAAAGATTGTAGAGAGATTAAAGTAGGGCGAAAAAACTAAAGTGCAATTACAGAATAACTGGAAGAGGGAGAGTTAAGAGTAAAATATGCTGCCGGAGGTGATGATAGAGACAAATATAATGGTGGCACTTAAGAGGCTTTTAGTTAGGCTCATGGTAATGCAGAGATATGGATGATGTGACAGTATTAGACCAGTTTAAACTGACCTCATGTACAACACAGACGATTTTTTTGCCGAAGGTCCTGTTTCTTTTGTGTACTGTTCTATGGTCTATAGAATCTTACAAGTAGCGCACAGTGGTGCAGCTGGTAGAGCTGCTGCTGCCTTACAGTGCCAGGGACCCAGGTTCGATCCTGACCCCGGGTGCTGTTTGGGTGGACTTTTCATGTTCTCCCTGTGAACCCAGTTCTCCACACGGGGTTTCCTCCAGGTGTTCCAGTTTTCCAAAGATGTGTGGATTTGTATGTCAACTGGCCTCTGTAAATTTGCCCCTAGTGTGTAGGGAGTGGATGAGAAAGTGAGATAACATAGAACTGGTGTAAATGGGTTATTGATGGTCGGCACAGACTGGGCGTGCTGACGGACCTGTTTCCATGCTTTATCTCTAAACAAAACTAATCTAAACTAAAATAACTCAATGGATCACATGCAGGCAGAGGAGATAAATTTAGCCTTGCATAATGTTCAGCACGGATATTGTGGGCTGAAGGGCCTTTTCCTGTGCTATACTGTTCCATGAAAGACACAAAGTGTTGGAGTAACTCAACGGGTCAGGCAACGTCTCCGGAGAATATGGATAGGTGTTGTTTCTGAACAATGGTCCCTATCCATGTTTTCCAGAGATGCTGCCTGACCCGCTAAGTTACTCCAACACTTTGTGTCTTTTTAAAAAAGTAAACCAGCATCTGCAGTTCCTTTTCCTTGTTTCTACTGTACTGTTCGATGTTAAAAGTACTGTCTACAGACAATGGGACTGAAATTATTCCTGATTTCTTGCCCTGAAAGAGGGTGAGACTGTTGTATATGAGTTACGTTTAGTTCCCAGCATTTAGCTCCACTGATTTAAATGTTTATGCATTGTATGTCTCAAACTTATTTAATGTTCATTTATGGTGGAAAATTTTACTACAAATATGGTTCTGTGAAATAACGTCGAACAGGTGTTACTGTTCGATGGATTATGATTCTACCAACAGTAAAATTAGATGGAGATTTCAGCGTTTACTTCATTAAGCATGCCCTTTGGTTTCTGAAAGGGAATTTTCGACAGCTGTTTATAAAATTTACCTTTTACTCCCTTAACTGCATCGACGATGGCTAAGTTACGAGGGGAAGTTTGAAAAATATGTCTTCCCTCATGCAAAAGATTGAGTTGTGAGGCTGCTAATGTGTTTACAACGTTAAAAAGATTCATTTGAGTTTATCTGGAGAAACTATGTTCTGGGATTCAAAAGGAAGGATAAATACTATTGGAGCCAGACTATTTAGTGAGAAAATGGATGCACCTTTACACAGACAAAACAGTGTAGTTTAGTTTCGTGTCAAGACACAGCGTGGAAACAGGCCCTTCGGCCCACAGAGTCCATACTGACCATCCATCACCCGTACACTTGTGCAGGAAGGAACTGCAGATGCTGGTTTAAACCGTAAATAGACACAAAATGCTGGAGTAACTCAGCGGGACAGGCAGCATCTCTGGAGAGAAGGAATGGGTAACGTTTTGGGTCGAGTGCCTTCTTCAGATTTCTGTTGTGCCGCTGGCAAAGGCTGCCAGCATCATCAAGGACCCACACCATCCTGGCCACACACTCATCTCTCCGCTGCCATCAGGTAGAAGATACAGGAGCCTGAAATCCGCAACATCCAGGTTCAGGAACAGCTACTTCCCCACAGCCATCAGACTATTAAACACAACTTCAAACAAACTATATACTATAACAGCCTGTTGCACTGTATCTGTTTATTTATGTGTATATTCTATGGTATATGGTCACACTGATCTGATTTGATCTGTATTTATGCCAAAATATTCTGTTGTGCTGCAGCAAGCAAGAATTTCATTGTCCTATCTGGGACACATGACAATAAACTCTCTTGACTTGACTTCAGACCCACACACTTGTTCTATGTTATTCCACTTCCGCATCCTGCACTTGAGACGCAATTTACAGAGGACAATTAACCTACAAACCTGCTTTGGGATGTGGGAGTAAACCAGATCGCCAGGAGAAAACCCACAGGGAGAACGTGCAAACACTGCACAGACAGCACCCATAGTCAGGATTGAACATGGGGTCTCTGGTGCTGTAGGGCAGCAACTCTGCCGCTGTGCCACCATGACGCAGTGGAATATGAAGTAAAATGAAAATGGTGGAAATACTTAGAGAGGTATGCCCCTGTCCCACTTAGGAAACCTGAACGGAAACCTCTGGAGACTTTGCGCCCCACCCAAGGTTTCTGTGCGGTTCCCGGAGGTTTTTGTCAGTCTCCCTAATGGTCGAAAGTGGTTTCCACTTCTTCTCGGAACTTAGAAGAAGCTGAAATGGGGGAAGGTGAAAGATTACTTTGGTCAGATGGGAGTGTACCTCACAATCAGGAGGGCAGTGATCTTATTAAATGGTGGAACAAGCTTGAAGGGCCGAGTGGCCTCTTACTGCTCAGTGAGCGTGTATGTACGATCACATGTTAAAGCCTGATGTTAAGGTGGCTGGATGGGGGCATTAGTTTAGAGAATAGACCAAGGGTGGCCTTTTTCCTATCAGCATTCCAAGAGCAATTTGTGGGTTAATTACTCGTATTTGCAAACACAGCTCAAGCAGGAATTTAAATCAAGAAGCACAAGGATTTATTGTGCAGGAACTATCTCTACTACACTGAGCAACTCTTTGCTACAGGAATCCAAATGTAGTCCCACTGAAGCCTATCTCTTTTCTTTCTCCCTCCCTCTCTCCCTTGTCCCCTCTCCCCTTCTCTCTCTTACCCTCTCCCTCTTCTTCCATCATTCTTTCTCTCATTATTTCTCTCTTCTCCCCTTTCTGGCTCGCTTAATCTTTGTTCCTCTCCTCACCGTCTCTCTTTGCTCTCTGCCCCTCTTCCACCCTCGCTCACTCTCTCTGCTTCACCCACACTTTTTCTCTGTTTGCTTCCTCTCTATATCTCTCAATCTCTCACTCTCTCATCCTCTCACTTTCTTCCCTCTTTCTCTCTCTCTCTCCCACTCTCATTCTTTCTTCCTCTCTCTGTCATCGACACATTTACAAAGAGGAAAACAAGTCATCCAACCCCTTGCGTTGAGTCTGTTCCGCAACGGCTGATCCGAATTTGAGCAAACGTTCTTCCCATTTGCTGATGCAAAGTCCCACTTAGAAGCTCCAGAAATCATGGCCTTCTGATGGTCAAGGCATGGAGGAAGGGACAACTGATGCTGGTAATGTGAAAGAGAACAGAGAATGGTGGAAGCCCGCCCGGTAGGCCCGACTCGTCGGAGATTCTAGGTGGCGAGGGCTGTTTGGGTCAAAGGAGCGGCGACATGAGCCTCGTTGGCAACGGGAGCCTCGATGGCGGTGGGGCCTTGGAGGCCGGCGGTGAGGGGGGCCTCGCGATCGATCCACGATCAACGGTCGATGAGTGTGAGGAGGGAGGGGAAGACAATGGAGACCCGAGGTGGGGGAGGGGCGAGCACTCTAGTTTAGAATCCTCTACCCAGGGGATAAGTCTGTGTTCGCTTGTTTGTTCGTTCCGGTTTTGGCTCTGTGCACACGGCAGCCGGCCGACAGTCTTTTTCTTTTTGTTTTCACTTTTAATTTCATGTTTCCATGTACCTTGTTGTGTGTTGCGACTGTTCGGCTGACCAATTTCCCTCCGGGGATGAATAAAGTTTTATTGTATCGTATCGTATAAACCTATAAACCTGTACGTCTTTGGAATGTGGGAGGAAACTGGAATACCTGGAGAAAACCCAAGCAGTCACAGGGAGACGTGCAACCTCCATAGTCGGGATCGAACCCGGGTCTTTGGCGCCGTGAGGCAGCGACTTTACCACTGCGCCATTGTGTTGATCTTGTCATTCTCTCTTACCATTAACATTGCAAATTGTTTATCCTCAAAAGCCTATCCGATTCCAGCCAAGTATGTCACTGTTACAATGCAGGATGATTCACAGTCCATTACCTGCATCAAGGTTCCACAAAGAGCGATCTGATAATCATCTGCTTTAGTTACCTATATTACCCGAAGGATAGTAAATGGCCAGGGCACTGGGATGAATGCCTGTGAACGGTACCATGAGATTGCTATGTCCACGGAAGAGAGCTGAAGAGGCACCAGTTTAATACTTCATCTCACGGCAGCCAGCATCTCCAGCAGTCTTGCACTCCCTCCAATTTGGAAGATTAAATTGTAATTTGAGGAAAAGAGGGACTTACCCACAGCCCTCTCCCACAGATGGGGGATGGGGGGAAGGCAGGAGAACTGAATGCTTGGATCCCCACCCTGATATCCTAGCCCACCTCTTACCCCTCACTGTCACGTCATGGTCAGGGAAGGTTAAGATAAAGATCTCCCAGGTCTCCAGCTTCCCTGGTGTGAAGAATGGGTTTGTTTGTTGCTTTAATCGGGTGAATGGGGGCCTCACACTAGGGCAGGTTCGAACTCTCCTCCATTACCTGAGCCCTCCGTTAACTTGCTCAGTGTTCTGCCACTCAACCTCTGCTCGTCTTTCCATTACAAGGAGGCAGGTCCTGAACCTCTCTCAGTGCAGGGCCACGGTGAATTCTCACTTTGTAAACTAATACCTTCCTGGCTGAACACACCCTGGCCCGAAGGGAACTAGGGAGGAGGGACATTGCAGAAGGCAGGAATGATGACACCTAAGGCAGTCAAGTATCAATTTAGGATCTGATGACAAGGAACTGCAGATGCTGGTTTATACCAAAGTTGGACACAAAGTGCTGGAGTAATTCAGCAGGTCAGGGAGCATCCCTGGAGAACATGGATGGATACATGTTTGTATAGAAAGGACCTGCTGATGCTGGTCTATACCGAAGATAGACACAAAGTGCTGGAGTAACTCAGTGGGTCAGGCAGCATATCTGGAGAAAAAGGATAGGTGATGTTTTGGGTCAGGACCCTTCTTCAGACTGTAAGTAGAGGGGAGGGAACTGGAGGTAGGAAAAGGCCAGAACAAAGCAGGCCTGGCAACAAACAACCAAGGAAGGGTAGAGCCCACAATGGGCCATTGTTGGCTGGGGAAAAGGTGATAACACAGGGATATGAATAGTGGGAATCGAGTTCTCTATGTTCTCCATACATTCATGCATCCATGTTCTCCAGGGATGCTGCCAGACCCAATGAGTTACAGCATTTTGTGTCAACCAGTTTAGGATCTCTGGTTTGCAGAGATAAAAATGTCTCCACTGTCCTCCAATCTTGCTTGATTTCAGAATGGCGTCAAACTTCTTCGGCAGTGAGGCCTGGAATATATTATCAGAGGGTCTCAGCAGGTCAGGCAGCACCTCTGGAGGACATGGATAGGTGACGTTTCTAGTCGGGACCTTTCTTCAGTCTAATTTTAGTAGTGAGAAGAGAGGTGGAGTGGGACAAAGCCAGACCCACTAAACACAATCCAAAGAGGGCCCTGTCCTGAAACCTTGCTATCCATGTCCTGTAGAGAGGATGCCTGACCCATTGAGTTCCTCCAGTACTTTGTGTTTTTTCTAGCTTCTGCGATTCCATGTCATCTATATATTGTCAGAGTCCAATCTACCTGCTTACAGCAGCCTCCACTGTCTCTGTGTATTATCATATGGCCACATTCTCATTTCTTAGTGACCAGACTCTCTCTTGGGGAGACCAAGCGTAGGTTGGGCGATCGTTTCGCCGAACACCTCCGCTCAGTCCGCAATAACCTACCTGAACTCCCGGTGGCTCAGCACTTCAACTCCCCCTCCCATTCCCAATCCGACCTCTCTGTCCTGGGTCTCCTCCATTGCCAGAGTGAGCAACAGCGGAAATTGGAGGAACAGCACCTCATATTCCGTCTGGGGACCTTGCGTCCGTATGGCATTAACATTGAATTCTCCCAATTTTGCTAGCCCTTGCTGTCTCCTCCCCTTCCTTAACCCTCTAGCTGTCTCCTCCCACCCTCCCATCCGCCCGCCCTCGGGCTCCTCCTCCTCCCCTTTTCCTTCTTTCTCCCCCCCCCCCACCCCCCATCAGTCTGAAGAAGGGTTTCGGCCCGAAACGTCGCCTATTTCCTTCGCTCCATAGATGCTGCTGCACCCGCTGAGTTTCCCCAGCAATTTTGTGTACCTTCTCTCTTGGAGATGTTGACCCGGTTATGTCAGCGACGGCTGGTATTTTAGAGGGATTTGGACACGCCAATGAAGTTTAATTGGGAGGTATATTTTCTGTCCAAGGGGTCCACAGAGGGCAAACCCAGCCCTGCTTTGCAAGAAGCTCCCTTGGAAGTCTCAGTACCATCGGGAAGAAGGTACGGGAGTCTGAAAACCATGACCACCAGGTTCAAGATGACCATCTTTCCAGCAACCATCAGGTTCTTGAACACTACACAACACTAACCTCAAATATGCACTATGGACTGTCTTTGGTTGCACGAAGGACATTTATTTTTGTACTACAATTGGGTTATTAATCTATTGAATTTTGTTTATTATATGTTATCCCTGAGTATTGTGTAATGGGCTTGTTATGCTGCTGCAAGTAAGAATTCCATTGTCCTGTTGTCAGTACACATCTTCTTCTTACGAATGAAACATAAAGCAAAGGAATAGTTAGATCTCAAGCCGGGTGTTGAGTAGCCAGGTTGTTGTCTCTGCGTCAATGTCTGCCAGGCCCTGACACAGCTCCATTTGGTGGGTGGTAGAGCGGGCACCCAGAGAGACATGGTTGGCTGTCTGTTGTTCTGCTCTGCATTCACAGGCTGAGCTCTGGCGGAGGGAGCCCCCATCTCCACATGCTGGCGTTGAAACGCCCAACTCCAGTACCAAGTCTGTTGAGCTTCACCCATGCTCCTCTGGGGAGGTCAGACCCTGGACAGCTTTTATCTGGTGAAGAGATGTAGCTATGTAATGGAGATGAGGTTGCCTTCCACTCCTGTGACCACTTGGTGGCTATCCAGTGTGCTTTTGTCTCAGTTGGCTGGATGGATGCTTGGAGTTGTTTTCCATGTGGGGCAAAGGGGTGACGGGACTTCAGTCGGGGTGGCCTGTGCTCTCTGCTGATAGCCTGATGGCGGAGGTGATCTGGGTCCATGGCACGACGAGATAGTGCCAGAGTTGCTGCTTGCCTTCGGATTCCAGTCTGTAGGGGGCGCTCCTCTGTGTGCAGCCATGTCAGCAGCGCGTCAGTTTTTCCAGCTTTTTTTTATTTTTTAGTATGTTTTAAAGTCTGTATTTAATGTTTCTTCGTGTGTTTTGTGTGGGGGGTGGTGTGGGGGGGTTAGGGGGAAACCGCTTCGGTCGCCTCCTCCATGGAGAGGCGACTTTTTCCAGGTCGCCTCCCCCGTGGCCTAACATCAAGGATCGACGCGGCCTTTCCTGGAGACGTGCCCGGGGCTTCAGCGGCGGGCGCAGCATGGACTCTCGTTGTGGAGCGGACGACCCTCGCTGGGGCTCGCTGGAGGGGAGCGCTCCGTTTCGCTGGCCCGGGGCTGCCGGCAGCCTGAAGTCGCAGCCTGAAGCCGCGGTCTGCAGAGCTCCAGCTGGTGCGGCGTCTACAGCCCGGGATCCCTCGTTGGGGACCCGGGGGAAGAAGAAGCCATCACTGCCGGCCCGCGGCCAACTTCTACCGTGAGTGCAGCATGGACTTACCATCACCCCTGGAGGGGAGCTTCGACCGCCGGCCCTGCAGTCTATGGTGCTTCTGGCTGCGGCGGGGACTTTAAATCTCGACCGCCGGCCTGCGGCCTACAACAATCTAAAGCCGCGGTCTCCGGTGAGGAAGAGCCGATCCTGGACTGACTGGACTCTGGTCCTGTACACGGGGGGGAAATGGAGGAGGACTGGCCAAATTTTTGTGCCTTCCACCACAGTGATGAATGCTGTGGTGGATGTTTGTGTTACAGTTTTATTGTGTGTTCTTTATTATTGTATCGCTGCTGACAACCCAAATTTCCACCAGCCCTGGTTGTGTGGCAATAAATTATATCTATCTATCTATCTATCTATCTATCTATTTTTTCTATCTATCTATCTATCTATCTATCTATCTATCTATCTATCTATCTATCTATCTATCTATCTATCTATCTATCTATCTATCTATCTATCTATCTATCTATCTATCTATCTATCTATCTATCTATCTATCTATCTTCCTGCAGGCGGAATTCCTCGGTAAACATGAACACTCTTGACTCTTCATTGAGTAAAGATGCAAGTGTGGAGTCTCAGACTGCCTGTGTTTTGGTGATGCTTTGAAAACAGGCAAATGTCCATATTCCCTCTTCTTGCTCCTCATTGAAGTATTTTCTCGTTGAGTGTGGAGTTTGTGAGACTTCCTTCGTATAGAAGTTCGGAGGTCATGTTACAGTTGTATAAGGCATTGGAAAGGCCACATAGAGAGTATTGTGTTCAGTTTTAGTGACCATGTTATAGTAAAGATGTTGTCCAGCTGGAAAGGCTGCAGAGAAGATTTACGAGGATGCTGCCAAGGTTCCAGAGAGCTATAGGGAGAGGTTGAGCTGGCTGGGACTTTATTCCTTGGGGAACAGGAGAATGAGGGGTGATCTTATAGAGGTGTACAAAGTCATGAGAGGAATAGATCGGGTAAATGCACAGAGTTGGGGAATCGAGAACCAGAGGACATAGGTTTAAGGTGAAGAGGGATCATTTAATAGGAACCTGAGGGGTAACTTTTTCACACAAAGAATGGTGGGTATATGGAATGAGCAGCCAGAGGAGGCAGTTGAGGTACTTCATGACATTTAAGAAACATTTTGGACAGGCCCATGGAGAGAATAGATTTAGAGGGATATGGGCAGGTGGGACAAGTGTAGATATGTTGTTCGTTGGCATGGGCAAGTTGGGCCGAAGGGCCTGTTTCCTCGCTGTATGACTCTATGACCCTAATCAGTAGCATGGAACCGTACAGAGGCTAGGGAGGGGAGTGGTCTCCATGGGTTATTAGTCCAGGCCTAGGTATTTGAGATGGCGGGAGGTGACGGATCTCAGTGAGGATAAAGAATGCAGTTTGCGAGTTGGCCCTGTAAATGTCACGGTTTAAGGGTGTATTTGCTTTGCGAGGAAACTAGAACAGTCTTTTTTTTAGACTTGCAAAATCGCACTGGAGCCAAAATGTGCCGGTTGTAATTTGCAAGCGTTTTATATTGGACGAAAGATTCTGGGAAAACAAGAACACTGGCAAACAGACAGGAGTCAAATTTCCTGATGGCTGCTCAACTGTAGTTCAAGACAATGTTCAACCACAGAGTGCTGTTTTCACTTCGAATTGTGAAAAGGCATTTCTTGGCCAGGGTATCAGCTTTGTGCCTTGGATCTGAAAGGGAGGAATGTTGTTACAATGCAAAAGGAAGAGCAAATCCCAGTGTTTCTTCATTGCTTGGTTTATAGAGTCATACAGCTGAGCTATACTGTATGGTAACAGGCCCTGTGCACAAAGGAACTGCCGATACTAGTTTAAACCAACGATAGACACAAAACGTTGGAGTAACTCAGCGGGTCAGGCAGCACCTCTGGAGAGAAGGAATTGGTGACGTTTCAGGTCAAGCCCCCACTTCAGACTCAGAGTCAGGGAGAGGGTGTCTAGAAGGGTAAGCATTGTTAGCTGAGGGGAAAGTGACAACACAGCCTACAATCAGTAATATTTATTCTGGAGGATAGTAGAACTAAGTAAGTAAGTAAGTAAGTTTATTGGCCAAGTATTCACATACAAGGAATTTGCCTTGGAGCTCCGCCCACAAGTAACAACATGACATACAGTGACAGTTACGAATCACTCAGAAAACACTAAACATGAATAATAATAATAAAACATTAATGATAAAACACCATTGATCAAGCATGTGAACCAACAAAATACCAGATCAAAGGGAGGCTACAGATTTTTGGCTGTTGAGTAGAGCAACTACTCGTGGATAAAAACTGTTTTTATGTCGGGCTGTGGCAGCTTTGACAATCCAGAGTCGCCTTCCAGAGGGAAGTGATTCAAAGAGTTTGTGGCCAGGGTGAGAGAGGTCAGAGATGATCTTGCCCGCTCGCAGTGTACAGTTCATCAATGGAGGGAAGGTTGCAGCCAATAATCTTCTCTGCTGATCGGACAATTCGCTGCAGCCTCCAGTCGGAGAACTAGTATGGGGGAGGGACAGAGAGATTGGGAAAACAAGGGTTACTTAAAGTTAGAGAGATCAATATTTATACTGCTGGGTTGTAAGCAGACATTCTGCCCACCTGGCCCTTGCCAACCAAATTGGCATACTGGTCTTGTCCAATGTGCCTGCATTTGGCCCATAACCCGTTAAAACCTTCCTCTCCATGTATCTATACTAATGTCTTTTAAAAGTCGCAATTGTATCTAGCATCCTCTGGCAGCTCATTCCAGATATGTTCGGCCCTCTGAGTTAAAACGTTTCTCCTCTTAAATTTCTCCCCTCTCACCATAAGCCAATGTCTTCTTGGAATACTCATTTCATCCATGCCTCCGTGATCTTCTACACCTCTACAAGGTCACCCCTCAGCATCACTGTCCACCAGGCTTGCCACTTTCAGTAAAACATGCACCTTTATTTCCAGATCTCTTTGTTCTGTACTATTTTCCAGGGCTCTGCCATTTACACAAGTCCCGCCCTGAATTGACATTCCAAAATGCAACACCTCACGCTTGTCAGAGTTACATTCCATTCGCAATTCTTGGCCCAAATTCCCAACTGATCTGGATCCTGTGGATATCTTTCCTCACTATCCATTGCACCAGCATTTATGGTGTCACCTGCAACTTTACTAACAACGTTAACTACATTGACATCCAAATCATTAATGTGGATAACAAACAACGGTGGTGTCGGAAGGAACTGCAGATGCTGGTTTATATCAGATACAAAATGCTGGAGTAACTCAGAGGGACAGTCAGAGGGAATGGGTGACGTTTCGGGTCGAGACCCTTCTTCGGACTGGAGGCAACAACTCAACCACTGCGCCACCGTGCCGTCAATTGGAAAAGGACAGACGAGGATCCACAAACCTGTCTTGATCGACGGGATAGTGGTGGAGAGAGTCAAAGTCTTCACGTTCGTTGGCGTGCATGTCTCTGAAGATCTGTCCTGGACCCATCACATTGACGCAATCATAAAGAATCCCCATGTACGCTTCTACTTCTTTAGAAGATTGAGGAGATTTGGTTTGTCATTGTGTACAGGTGTACTGTAGAGAGCATATTGACTGGTTGCATCATGACCTGGTTCGGCAACTTGAATACCCAGGAATGAAGAAGACTGCAAAAGATGGTGAACACTGCCTCGTCCATCACGGAATCTGACCTCCACACCATCGAAGGGATCTTGGAAGAATCGTTGCCTCTCATTTCACTCCTGCCATCAGGAAGAAGGTATAGGAGCCTTAAAACTGTAACGTCCAGGTTCAGGAGCAACAGACTATTAAACACTACAACCTCCAAACACACTCTGTAGACTTGGGGACATTTTCTTTGCACTACTATTGTCTATTTATTAGTCTGTATGTTTTTTTAATAGAAAAAAATGAACATTTATTTTTGTATATTATGGGGTTTACAGAGTACTATGTTTATTATGATGTGCTGCTGTGAGAAAGAATAGTCTGAAGAAGGGTCTCGACCTGAAAAGTCACCCATTCCTTCTCTCCAGAGATGCTGCCTGTCCCGCTGAGCTACTCCAGCATTTTGTGTCTAAAGAATATAATTGTTCCGTTTCGGGACATATGACAATAAAACAATCTTGACTCCCTCGCTTGACTCTCGGCTTCATGCTCCATCTACAGTATGTGCAGTGGAGGTGTGGATGATGAGAACATTTGGCTTCACAGATAGCCCATTAACTGTCAGAGTTAATGGAGGCTGCTGTGGGAGAGCAATTTTATTTTTCTTATCACCAGCACCTAATTCATTAGATTTGCTTATCAGCGGAGACTTGGAATTGTTGCCATGCCATCCAACCGAATGCCCATGGAAACACTGCTCAGTCTGTCATTCATTTGATGTGTTAAGTGAAGGGTGTTTGGAGATTGAGGAGGTGAAGTTATGACAAACAGATGGCCCTGGTGCTGAAGAAGGCTCATTACACCCTGGTTGAGGAATTTTATGGGGACTGATAACTCTGATGACCCTGTCAGCAGATGAAGCCTTCCTCACACTGGCTCCGATAACCTTTGTCTCGTGGTCATCAGTGCTGAGTTTGAAGCTTGGCCACGGTGGCACAGTGGTAGAGTTGCTGCATTACCAGCGATCGCAGCGCCGGAGACCTGGGTTCAATCCCGACTACGGGTGCTGGCTGTCCAAAGACGTACAGGTATGTAGGTTAATTGGCTTGGTGTATGTGTAAATTGTCCCTAGTGTGTGTAGGATAGTGTTAATGTGCAGGGATCGCTGGTTGGTGCAGACTCGGTGGGTCGAAGGGCCTGTTTCCGTGCTGTATCTGGAAACTAAACTAAACAATGTCCACAATCAATTCCTTGAATAAACTGAATTTACCGCATTAGACGAGCTTATCCAGTTTGACTTGGAAGAGAGGGTGTTAACACTCCAGAATAAAAAGCTGATTATAAAAGGACTCGAGTTAATAGTCCAACAGAATGCCTTTGTATTGAGACTCAGCAAGTTAGTTGATTTACCTCTGTGCCAGATTACACTTGAACCGTAGGTCAAGGCAAGAACAACTTTCCCTTTTGCCTGCATTAGGGGGACATTGGCTTCAGGAAGAGGTTGGACCAATTTGGATTTTTTTCTCTGGAACGCCGGTGTTTGTGGGTAGTCCCGATAGAAGTCCTAGACTTTGAAATGTTAACTGTTCCTCTCTCCACAGATGCTGCTTGACCTGCTGAATGTTTCTGGTTTATTTCACATCGCGGGGAATGCCCACATCGGCTGAGGTATCGCGAGTCCGCACCGTCAGGAATGTTTCTATCCTCCACACGTTCCCAGCTCCCTGCTCACAACCAGGCTGCCGCGGCCTGGCTGTATCTCTGTTGTTTCTCCGTTTCCCCCATTGAAGGGCTGGTGAATGCCATCTGGCCGCAGTGTAACAGGAGGCACTCGCTAGCCCTGGAGACAGCCACAGTGCTGAGAGGCCCCGTGACTAACGGGGAGGTTAAGTCCTGCTGGGCAGGGCAGGCAGTGTGCCTGTGGGTCTGCCATTCCCACTGCCTGTGTGTGTGTGTCTGTCTGACCCTGACCCAGACTAACCATTGACAGGACATACAGTACTCCTCCAGTTGAACTTCACTCTCTGCTTCTCCCCGAACCATCCCCAAGTTTAGTTTAGTTTAGTGAATCCGCACCCACCAGCGATCACCCCGTAGATGAACACTATCCTGCACACACTACAGAAAACCTACCTTTTCACCAAGCCAATTATCCTATACACCTGTACGTATTTGGCGTGTGGGAAAAAACCGGAGCACCTGGAAAAAAACCCATGCAGGTACACTTTACAATTTACAGAAGCAATTTAACCTACAAACCCGCACGTCCTTGGGATGTGGGCTGAGACCGGAGCACCCGGAGAAAACCCACGTGGTGACAGGGAGAGCGTGAAATCTCCACACAGACAGCACCGGAGGTCAGGGTTGAACCCCTGGTCCCTGGCGCTGTGAGGCAGCAGCTTGACCACTGCGCCACTTCACCAACTGATGTACATTAGTGTATTCTCAAACAATGCCCCACTGATGTACACAAACGCACACACACGTGCAGAAGCAGACGGCCACCTCTGTGAGGATCCCCTTCCTTCCTACAGCCTCACACCATTTAAGAAACATTTAGACAGATACATAGATACGGTAGGTTTGGATGGATATGGGCCAAATGCAGGTAAGTGGGATTAGTGTAGTCATAGAGTCATACAGCGTGGAAACAGGCCCTTCATCCCAACTTGCCCACACCGACCAACATGCTCCATCTACACTCATCCCACCTGCCTGCATTTGGCCCATATCCTTCTAAACCTGTCTTGGAGCAAAGAGGTCCTTCTGCAGTTGTACAGGACCCTAGAGAGACTACACCTGGAGTAATGTGTGCAGTTTTAGTCCCTTAATTTGAGGAAGGACATTATTGCTATTGAGGGAGTGCAGCGTAGGTTCACAAGGTTAATTCCCGGGATGGAGGGACTGTCATATGCTGAGAGAATGGAGCAGCTGGGCTTGTACACTCTGGAGTTTAGAAGGATGAGAGGGCATCTTATTGAAACATATAAGATTATTAAGGGTTTGGACACGCTAGAGGCAGGAAACTTGTTCCCGATGTTGGGGGAGTCCAGGACCAGGGGCCACTATTTAAGAATAAGGGGTAAGTCATTTAGAACGTAGATGAGGAAACACTTTTTCACACAGAGAGTTGTGAGTCTGTGGAATTCTCTACCTCAGAGGGCGGTGGAGGCCGGTTCTCTGGATACTTTCAAGGGAGAGCTAGACAGAGCTCTTAAAGATAGTGGAGTCAGGGGATTTGAAGAGAAGGCAGAAACGGGGTACTGATTGGGGATGATCAGCCATGATCACATTGAATGGCGGTGCTGGCTCGAAGGGCCGAATGGCCGACTCCTGCACCTATTAACTATTGTATATTGTCTATTGATTTATTCCTCTCATGATTTTGTACACCTCTGTAAGTTCACTCCTCATCCTCCTGAGCTCCAAGGAATAAAGACCTAGCCTGGATTTACCCGACCTATTCCTCGCAACATTCTGTACATGAGGTACACGGGACATGTTGATTGGCTTAGGCAAGTTGGACTGAAGGGCCTGTTTGCACACTGTATGACCCTCCACCCTACCAGGTACAGGGGACTCTGGGTTATTCTGACCTCCGCATATCTTATTACACAACCCCTTACCCAGTTAAACGTTGCTTTGGACTTGGCTATCCTCTCTCCATGGGCGCTGCCTGACCTGCTGGGTGTTTCTGAAATTCGGTGCAGGTTTTCAGCATCTGCAGCATTTGAGATAGCAGCAGCGATGTGGGGAGCGGTCCAATGGGGAAGGCAGTGGGTGCGGGGACGGGCACGATTGCTTTCAGCCGGTGCAACTTGGTCAGGATTGCGGGTCACAGAATCCAGCTCGTAGCTCACCACACGGACGATTCATGCCCCCGTGTTTCCGCTCTCTCTCTCTCTCTCTGCAAGCAAACTGCCAAAAGAACCACATTGAGGAACAGGAAAACAGGAAGTGAACAATTAAACTCCTACAACTTCCTTCCTGCAGGAGCATGTTGCTGATGGAAACACACTCGCTGCAGTCATTCAGCAGGCGGGAGAAAATCCCTTCTTGGCACAGCTTACACTTGCAAATTCCAAAAGCAAATTTAATAATTGCAGAAATTATCCAGTGCTTCTTCATTTAAGTGATGTGATTTCTGACGTGGATATTATCAGGGAAGACTGTGTTCGTCTTTTATTGCTACCAACTTTCAAGCATGGGTTTCCTCCCACTTCCCAAAGAAGCGCAAGTTTTTAGGTTAATTGGCCTCTGTAAATTGCCCCAAGTATGTAGGGAGTGGACACGAAAGTGGGATAACATAGATCCAGTGTGAATGGGTGAGCCGGCATGGACTCAGTGGGCTGAAGGGCTGTTTCCGAGATGCAGGAAGATTGTTCCCGATGTTGGGGAAGTCCAGAATAAGGGGTCACAGTTTAAGGATAAAGGGGAAATCTTTTAGGACTGAGATGAGAAAAACATTTTTTACACAGAGGGTGGTGAATCTGTGGAATTCTCTGCCACAGAAGGTAGTTGAAGCCAGTTCATTGGCTATATTTAAGAGGGAGTTAGATGTGGCCCAGGGGGTATGGAGAGAAGGCAGGTACAGGATACTGAGTTGGATGATCATATTGAATGGCGGTGCAGGCTCGAAGGGCCGAATGGCCTACTCCTGCACCTATTTTCTATGTTTCTTTGTTTCCATGCAGTATCTTTAAACAAAACTAAACAGCAACATAACCCTGTGGGTGAAACAATGCCTGACATGGCGATCTTATTTAGAGTTTCTTATATAAGATTGTGATCTCTGTACATTTCCTCACTGGCCAATTAATGGAGTCAAAGAAATGACTGATAATCTGCTGGTGGACTCCTTGACAGCTTCCTGTTCAGTTTATTCCTCAGTCACACTTGCCCTGTGGTCCTGCTAATGAGTTTCCTCAGTACCATAGTTATGGATGCAATGTTGGAAACGTGACATTGGGTGTTGTTGGTTCAGGAGAGGTATTAGCTGAGGACCATGGAGACACAAGGAACTGCAGATGCTAGAATCTGGAGCAAAACACCAAGTGCCGGAGTAATTCAGTGGGTCAGGCAACATCTGTGGTGGGAATAAATGGGTGACGTTTCGGGTCGGGTCCGTTCAGTCTGAACACCCTCCTCACCTGTATCCACCTATCACTTAAGATAGACACAAAATGCTGGAGTGACTCAGTGGAACAGGCAGCATCTCTGGAGAGAGGGAGTGGGGACGTTTCGGGTCGAGACCCTTCTTCAGACTAAATCGCCGCCTATCACTTGCCAGTCTTTGTCCTACCCCCACCTCTTTTCCAGCTATTTCCACCCCTACTACAATCGGTCTGAAAAAATGTCCCAGTCTGAAACATTGTCGATCCACTCCCTGCAAGGGGAGATTGCTCCCTGCTCTACCAAGGAATGCTCTGTGGGGTGCTTACATCCTGAGAGAGTCGAGGGGGCTTCAGTTGATTGTCCAACATGAAAGAAGATATATGTGTAATGATGGCATGCCCTCACTTCATAAGTTCATAAGTGGTAGAAGCAGATTTGGGCCATTCGGCCCATCAAGCCTACACCGCCATTCAATCATGACTGATCTATCTTTCCCTCTCAACTCCATTCTTCTGCCTTTTCTCCTTATCCCCTCAGGGCTAGGCTTGCCTGCTTGCTTGGTATTTTGTGCTGAGATATCTTTGAACCTTGGGGTTTCGGCCCGAAACGTTGCCTATTTCCTTCGCTCCATAGATGCGGCCGCATCCACTGAGTTTCTCCAGCACTTCGATTTTCAAGCATCTGCAGTTCCTTCTTGAACATTTTGAACTTCGATCCCCTGATTCCAACATGAGGTTCTTCTCATCTGAGCCATGACCTCTCATAGCAAGAACCCCGTGCCTGTGGAGAGTTGATCACGTGAGGATATCTCGGTGTTCGGTTCTAGTAACCACAGAATCTCCTAAAAATTACTGTGCCTTATTTGCATTCCGTTATATAAATAAGTCGTGTGGTCAAAGGACTTTATTACATCATCAACTGATATACAAACATATGCAATGTGAGCACCATGTCATTTCTTTGCTGTTAACGTTGAATAAGGCTGAAACAAAATCTTGCTTTAAACTCCTGTGTCCAATGATCGTTATTACAGGTAGAATTTACTGGAACACCCGTGTACCCACGGCTCAATGGATACAACATGTTGGAGTAACTCAGCAGGTCAGGCAGCATCTCGGGAGAACATGGATGGGTGATGTTTCAGGTTGGGATACGTATCAGGTCCGGATCAGAAACGTCACCTATCCCTGTTCTCCAGAGATGCTGCCTGACCTGCTGAGTTACTCACACACTTTGTATCCTTTTGTTTAAACCAGCATTTGCAGTTCCTGAATCTGAAGAAGGGTATCGACCCAAAACGTCACCTATTCCTTTTCTCCAGAGATGCTGTCTGACCCGCTGAGTTACTCCAGCTTTTTGTGTCTCTCTCTGCAGTTCCTTGTTTTTACTGCCGAATGCCCAACCTAGGATATACAGTATTACAGCAACGCATTCTTGGGGGTTGTGAAATGGGTGAGGAGGCAGGATTCATCAAACCCTGTCTCACTATGAATAGCCATTTAAAATGCATTGCTATCAACTTACAAGATAAATGCCTTCTATTTTCCTTCTTCAGCTAGCACTCTTGTAGTTCTTGGAGTAAGGTGGCAGACAGCCGCTTGCTAAACAATGAAACAGCCCTGGTTGCAGAGGCGTAGTGAGCTGATTCTGGGCTCTGTAGGTGTGTGTCAAAGCAAAACATGGCAATTATCATCTCACAGACATGGACCCCACCCCACATCAAATGGTCCACCCACGCTGGACTGTGTCGTTGATGAAATCAGGGCTCGTGGCATGGACACTAAATACCTTCAGTCACACACCTTCTGCAGTTGTGGTCTTTGCTCTGTGTGTATATTGATGCGTGAGGCCAGAAATGGTGCCGGTATTGGAGGAGTCGTTGGTTGTTTGTGGAGTTCACTGGTGGGTGTGGGGTGTGGGGTGTGGGGGGGGGGGGGGGGGGAGAGGTAGAGAGGAATGGGCAGATCTGGACAGATACGAACAGATAAAAACAGCATGTGTGCGTGTGGCTCTTTGCGTGTTTGTGTGAGACTGTGTGTGTGACTGTGTGTGTGCGTGTGACTGTGTGCATGTGACTGTGCATGTGACTGTATCTGTGTCCAACAGTATGCGTGTGACTGTGTATGTGGGACTGTGAGTGTGTGTAACTATCTGTGCGTGACTGTGTGTATACGTGGGACTGTGTGCGTATGTGTACGCGGGACTGTGTGTAACTGTATGTGTACATGGGACTGTGTGTGTGTGTGTGTGTGTGAGTGAGTGTGTGTTAGACTGTGTGTGTGTCACTGTAGGTGTGTGACTGTGTGTGTGAGTGTACTGGGGATAGGGAGTGGTGCAGAATACCTGACAAATGAATAAAGAAATGTTGGATAGGAAGTTAGAAGCAGAAAGAAAAAAGGGAGACATTGCCGTGATAGTTCAAGATAGATTGAAAACAACAATATAAACACAAGCACAAGTAATAGACAAGTAGAAATGTGGGAGCAGAGAGAGAGAGTGATAAGGGGGAGCAGACAGATGCATACACAACTTAAGAGGGAAAAGAGAGAGAGCGAGCGAGAGAGGAAGAAACTAGACGAAGAAAAAAGATGAAAGATATGAGTGCATGAGGGGGCTGGGGAAGTGGGGGGGGGGGGGGTTTGGTCTGCTCGGCTCAGATGGTGCTCATTAAACCGATTACTGTGGAGTTTCCATCACTCTCTGCAAATGGCTGCCAAATATGCTCGGTGCTGGGATTAGCAGTGCCAAAGCCTTCCCCTGGAGACAGGAATGTGGAGGAACTGTCACAGCTCTCAGCATGCTGATGCTCACTGCAGCCTGAGATTGCAGTGTAATCGAGTGGTGCTAACCAGTTGCAGACGGGGCTGCCTGTGCAAGGCCTCAGAGTGGGCCCCCTTCACCTTGGCTCAGGAAGCCCCACAGACCACCGCCACAATCTCACACTTCGCTCTGTTGAAGGTTAGGCCCAAGTAATCACCGACATAATTAGGCAGGCTTAAAATGGCCACCCTACTCCTGATTTTGGAGCTGATAAAGACTTGGATTTCTTTCAGAGCAATTTTCTTTTCTTTCAGGCAGGGTTCGACAAAGTCCCACAGGGCCGGCTGGTGAAGAAAGGGCGAGTGGGCAAACTGGATCAGAATTTGTAACAGTGGTGCAGCGGTAGAGGTGCTGCCTTACAGCGCCAGTGACCCGGGTTCTGTCTGTATGGAGTTTGCATGTTCTCCTCGTGACTGCGTGGGTTTTCTGCGGGTGTTCCGGTTTCCTCCCACATTCCAAAGATGTACAGGTTTGTAGCTACCGTAAATTGTCCCTGGTGCATAGGATAGTGCTAGTGTACGGGTGATCGCTGGTCGGCAAACTCAATGGGCCAAAAGGCCTGTTTCTACGCTGTATCTCTAAAGTCTAAAGGCAGGAAGCAAACTGGTAACAGGGGCTTAAAAAACAAGGAACTGCAGATGCTGGTTTACACAAAAGGTCACAAAGAGCTGGGGTAACTCAGTAGGTCAGGCAGCATCTCTGGTGAACATAGATAGGTGATGTTTCAGGTCAGGACCATTTGAATGGAATGGAAATCTTGCATATCCATGTTCTCCAGAGATGTTGCCTGACCTGCGGAGGTAACAGTGGCTGTGTGTTTGTGAGACTAAAACGTCATTAGCTGTGGAGTATAATTTTGCTCAATATTCAGTCTCTTAGTGTTTTGTAATTGTGGTTGTGTTGACAGTGTGAGTGTTCGTGGGTTCCTGAATAGGCTGGCTGGTGCAGGTGTAGACTCGATGGGCCAAAGGGTGAGTTCCCATGTTGTATCTGTAAACTAAACTAAAGGACTGTCCCTCTCTCTGTTTCTCATACTCTTGCAGAATGGACGGGCGACATGTTCTCCTCTGAACACTCACAATTCCACATTGATTTCCCTACAATGGGTAAGTTCATAAGTTATAGGAGCAGAATTAGCCATTCAGCCCATCAGGTCTACTCCACCATTCAATCATGGCTGATCTATCTTTCCCTCTCAAACCCATTCTCCTGCCTTCTCTCCATAACCCCCGACACCTGTACTTAATCACGAACCTGTCTATCTCCGCCTTAAAAATATCCATTGATGGCCTCCACAGCCGTCTGTGGCAATGAATTCCACAGATTCACTATCCTCTGACTAAAGAAACCTCCTCAATTCCTTTGTAAAGGTACGTCCTTTTATTCTGAGGCTATGCCCCCTGGTCTTGGACTCTTCCACTCGTGGAAACATTCTCTCCACATCCAGGCCTTTCACTATTCGGTAAGTTTCAATGAGGTCCCCCCCCCCCCATCCTTCTAAACTCCAGCGAGTACAGGCCCAGTGCAGCAAAAGGCTGTGCATTCATCCTATCTATTTCCCTCATGATGTTGAGCTGGGTGGGTGCCAGCCAGCAATGAATGGAAGGGGCACCAGCTTGGCTTCCTGCTCATGGAGAACGTTTTTCAGAATCCGCTGCTCTTTCAGGCAGTCGTCCTTCATTCTTCATCCCATTATTTTGTTGCAGTAAGTTCGGTTTTTATTGATTTCTAAAAACCACACATGACAACATGGCGTAAGGAGCAGCTGCCGTTATGTAAGACAATACCGAGGCCAAATCTCATTCACATTCCTCACCACACAATCACTGCCATTCTGTTACGCAAGTGAGCGCAGAGAGGAAGGTTGCTCATATGAAATATAATCTGCTGCCTGTCACTGGAGAAGCATTTCTCTCAAGCTGTGATCCAGCAAAATGCTAAAAACTGTCTTGTTTGTTTAAGTTTACGTTCAGGTTTATTATTGTCCCATATACCAAGGTACAGTGCAATGCTTTGTTTTGCATGCTATCCAAACTGATCAGATATACCCCACATCCATGCATTCAAGTCAAACTCAAATACAACAGATAGAGCAAAAGGGAAGATACAGAGTGCAGAATATAGTTCTCAGCATTGGAGCATATCAGTTCCATAGACAATCTTGTTAAATATTTAGCAGTTAGATATTTTTCATTTATTTTCCCTCCACTTTCCATTTTCATCTTTCCCGTTGCAGGAGACTAATACCCCTGTCCCACTTAGGAAACCTGAACGGAAACCTCTGGAGACTTTGCGCCCCACCCAAGGTTTCCGTGCGGTTCCCGGAGGTTTTTGTCAGTCTCCCTACCTGCTTCCACTACCTGCAACCTCCGGCAACCACCTGCAACCTCCGGGAACCGCACGGAAACCTTGGGCGGGGCGCAAAGTCTCCAGAGGTTTCCGTTCAGGTTTCCTAAGTGGGACAGGGGCATTAGCAGACTTCCCTTTCTCATCAGGCTGCAGACCAGATAATGTATCAGAGGGTCATCTTGCAACAATCGACAACCAAGTTGGTCTTGGAGGGGAGGATGCTCCTCAAACTGCGGAGCGTCTGGGACAATGTAGCTCACCCCCTCCATGACACCCCGGTCACACTGAGGAGCACCTTCAGCAACAGTGTAGGAAGGAACTGCAGATGCAGGTTTAACCCGAAGATAGACACAATATGCTGGAGTAACTCAGCAGGACAGGCAGCATCTCTGGAGAGGAGGAATGGGTGACGTTTTGGGTCGAGACCCTTTTTCAGACTGAAGACTGAGTTACTCCAGCATTTCTTCAGTCTGAAGAAGGGTCTCGAGCCAAAACGTCACCCATTCCTTCTCTCCAGAGATGCTGCCTATCCCGCTGAGTTACTCCAGCATTCCGAGTCTACCTTCAGCAACAGACTGGTTCCACCAAAATGCAGCACAGAACGCCACAGGAGATCCGTTTCCCTGTGGCGATCAAACTGTCCAACTCCTCCCTTTTGTCGTGGGGTAGACTGACACCCCTTCCCCACCCCTCCTCAACCTTTGCACTTCCCCAATCCTGGACTTTCCATTCATCATTTTCATGTTTCATGTAGCTTGTTGTGTTTTATGACTGTTGGCAGACCAATTTCCCTCCTGGGAGAAATATAGTTTTATCGTATCGTATTATCAAATCGCTGCTCAGCCAACAGCAGCTGGAACCCTGGGTGATAACCTTTCCTGTCTACGTCCTTGGTTTTACTCTTGCTCATAATTCAAATGCAGGGCTTCACTGCAGGACCAACAGGTAATCTGGCTGATGTCCAAGGGCAACAGTGAAGAAGGGCTAGTCTCTCTTTCAGATCAGAGGAGAGAGGATGTAAAATATGTCAGGAGTGTTTTATTGTCATAAGTCCCAGGCAGAACGATGAGATTCTTACTTGGTAGCAGCACAACAGAACATGTTGGTACTCAGTAAACAATATAATAAAGGAAAATAAAGATAAGTGTACACACACCCACACACATACACGCGCACGCACACACACACATGCACATACACACATACACACACGCACACAATACATGCACACACACAAACACACGCACACACACACACACACACACACACACACACACACACACACACACGCACACACACACCCACACACATGCACATACACACACGCACACACGCACCCACACACATACACACACGCACACACATACACACCAACACACGCACACACAGACACACACACACACACACATACATACATACCCACACACACACGCGCACACACACACACACACACACACACACACACACACACACACACACACACACACACACACACACACACACACACACACACACACACACACACACACACACAGTTTTTTCTGGGTGCCAGGCCAGTATTTTTTCCTCAGTTCTCTCCTCTAACATGGTTTATCGGGCCTTTGGGACCTTTGCATGTTCTCTTCCTGACTAAATGTGTTTCCCCATGTGACTCAAAATTCCTCCCACATTTGTATCGGCACATTCGCACAGTGGTAGCGTTGCTGCCGTACAGCACCATAGGCCGGGCTTTGATTCTGACTACCGGTGGTGTGTGTATGGAGTTTGTATGTTCTCCCTGTGACCAGGTAGGGTTTCTCCGGGTGCTCTGGTTTCCTCCCACACTACAAAGACATGCAGGTTTGTAAGTTAATTGGCTTCTGTAAATTGTAAATTGACGCTGGCATGTAGGATGGTGCTAGTGTATGGGGTAATTGTTGGTCGGCAGGGATTCGGTGGACCCAAGGGCCTGTTTGCACACTGTATCTCTAAAGTCTGAAGTCCGCTGTGAAGTCTAAATCTCCTCCAGTTGGTTGATTGGACATTGTTTGTGGGTGGGTGGGAGGTCAGTGGATCAGGGGGAGTCAATGAGCTGATGAGAAGAATATGTTATAGGGAAGTAAATGAGGCATGGATTATTCTGGGAGCCAGCATGGATTTGATGGGTTGAATGGCCTTCTTCGTTGTTGGGAGGAAATATGAAACAAAATGAATAAGAAATTTGGCCCTGACATTCAACAGAGATTGCACTCGATAGTACCTGTGCGTACAAAGGAACAGGTCCTTGGGACATCCAGAAGAGGTACATCGAACCCGGGTCTGCGGTGCTGCAAGCCCTGTAAGGCTGCAACTCTACCCCTGCACCACCGTGCCGCCCTGGGGTACTTGCTGGGGTACGATCACCATTCCTTGAACAATGGACTTGTTATCTCGTCCACCCTTCACAATGTACTTTTTGGAACAACATTTGGTCGTCCAACTGCCTGGAACAAGAAAGATGGAAATAATATTTATTTTGGGCCCATTGCCTTCTCAGGACGTCCCATCGCATTTCACAATCGTTGAAATGCTTTCTGAGTTTGATTGTGGGTATAATTGAGGAATTCACTGCAGTGAAGTGCCAGAAGCAACAGGAGACCATTGAGCAGGTCATTTGTATCGGTAACGTTGGTCAAGTGGCAAGTGTTGGCAGGTCACCTCCTATTCTTCTGGATCCCGTTACTTCTACATTCTCGCCTCTCGACTTGTTAGTTTGGAGTGCGGTTTGGGAATTCTGGCCTCTGGGACACTTTGCTGGATTGAGGAAATATTGAAGGAGGGCGGCACGAAGGCGCAGAGGTAGAGTTGCTGCCTGACAGCGCAGACCTGGGTTCCATCCTGACTACGGCTGCTGTCTGTACGGTGTTTGCACGTTCTCCCCGTGACCACGTGGGATTTCTCCGAGATCTTTGGTTTCCTCCCACACTCCAAAGACATACAGGTATGTAGGTAAATTGGCTTGGTAAATGTAAAAATTGTCCCTAGTATGTGTGGGATAATGATAATATGCGGGGATGGCTGGTCGGTATCGACTCGGTGGGCCGAAGGGCCTGTTTGCGCGCTGTATCTCTAAACTAAACTAAACTAAACCAAACCCCACAGGAGAGGGGCTGTACCAGGGGAGAGCTCAGCGGACGTCAGGAGAGGGAAATCTCAACCCAGGGAGAGTTGGTATCCTCATGTGAGCGAGGAGGGCCGTGGAGAGCTGAGGCCCTTCGGCCCACCTCGGTGGTGCCGACCAAGTTGGCATGCAGGTTGCTCCCATTTGTATGCATTTGGCTCACATCCCTCCAAATCCTTCCTTTCGATACATTCTACCCAATTACCCATCAGAAGGCTGGCACGGTAGCACAGCTGGTAGAGCTGCTGCTTCAACAAAGACACGGGTTCGATCCTGACCTCGGGTGCTGTCTGGGTGGAGTTTGCACGTTCTCCCTGTGACTGCGCGGGTTTCTTCCCTGGAGTTCCACAGCCTAAAGAATGGTTTGCACCTTAATTGCCCCTCTGTAAATTGCCTCCAGTGTGCAGGGAGTGGATGAGATAGCAGGATAACATAGAGCAAGCGTGAACGTGTCGGTGTGGACTCCGCGAGTCGAGTGGCCTGTTTCCATGCTGTCTCTTCCAATCGATCAATCAATTTGTTTTTCAAGTCAATTCAGGAGCAAGTGGGACGTGAATCACTGGGGATCTGAGCCTTGGGGTGCTGGAGATGAGAGAGAATACAAATGAGGCGAGTGGGGAAAGATCACTCGCTTTGCCAGACCCCTCGGCTGCCTGGCTCTGGCCAGCAAAGTGGAATCAGATGCACCAGCCAGTGAATAATCTGGCAACATATGTCAGTGTGAGGCTTCTCCAGAAAGTTCAGCTCAAAGTGCCGTCGCACATCTGCCTGGCAGATGCCTTGAGATAATGTTGTCTTACCTGCGGGTCCTCAGCGTCGCAGTTTCCAATGAGACGAATTGACTTCTGCAAAGTGTGTAAATTGAATCCCTTCTGCAGACCATTTACTTGGTGAAGGATCATTTACTCAGGGCACCTGCCCGTCTGCTGTTTGATCCCACTTTCTTTGATCATGAAACTGCACGGTGGCGCAGGGGTAGAGTTGCTGTCTTGCAGCGCCTGAGACCCCAGTTCGATCCCGACCATGGGTGCTGTCTGCACGGAGTCTGCACGTTCTCCCCGTGACTGCGTGGGTTTTCTCCGAGATCTTCGGTTTCCTCCCACACTCCAAAGACGTACGGGTTAATCGGCTTGGTATGAATGTAACATTGTCCCTAGTGTGTGTTAGTGTGCGGGGATCACTGGTTGGCTTGGACTCGGTGGGCCTGTTTCCGCGCTGTATCTCTAAACTAAACTAAACTAAAACAGTACAGCACAGGATCAGGCCCTTCGGCCCACAACTTCTGTGCTGAGCATGCTGTCAAATTAAACTAATCCCTTCTCCTTGCGTATGGCTTGCACAGGTTGTAGGATACCTGTTCTATTTGATCTTATTTGATTGTGCACGCCGGGTTGATTGCATTCGTTGAAACAGGGCGGACCATGTGAAGGTTGCAATCTTCCTTCTGTCTGCACTTGATCCACATCCCTCCTTTCCCTGCATATCCATGTGCATATCAAAAAGCCTCTTAAATTGTACTATCATTTCTGCTTCCACCAACACCCCAGGCATCCACCATTCTCTGTGCAAAAATACATACTCCACACATCTCTTTTAAACTCACCCCCTTCAATCTTAAAGCTACACTCTCTAGTATTGAAATTTCCATGCTACGAGAAAGATATCTACCTTATCTATACCTCTCATGGCAGAAGACATGTTGGACCGCGTCGAGCAGTTCATTCTCACTATCCTACACACTAGGGACAATTTACAATTTTGAATGTCTTTTGAATGTGGGAGGAAACCAGAGCACCCAGAGAAAACCCACGTGGTCACAGGGAGAATGTACAAACTCCATGCAGACAGCACCCATAGTCAGGATGGAACCAGGGTCCCCGGTGCTGTAAGGCAGCAACTCTACCGCTGCACCATTGTACCGCCCCCACAGGCTGTACTGCAGAGGCAGTTTTCTAGCCTAGGTACATGAAAAATAATCAAGCCTTCTCTCCGAGAATGTCTTTAGAAACCAGGAGGGTTTTTAAACCTTGGACAATGTGACAACATATCTGCCACCTTGGCTCAACCATTACACAGTCACTCAGTCAAGACCCTGGTGTATGAACTGGCAAAACCTCTATAACTGGCAGATCTGATTGTTTGTAGGAGCAAGTCACTTGTTCTAAGCACAAATCTGTTTCTCCCTATATCCCTCTTCAAGGCAACAAAAACAATAACACTTGCAGGAGTGAAGGCTATTTTTTTGTTTAGTTTAGAGATACAGTGTGAAAATAGGTCCTTCGGCCCACCGAGTCTGCACTGGCCGACAATCACCCGTACTCTAGTTCTATCCTACTGTGCAAACTAGAGACAATTCACAGAAGCCAATTCAACTTTGGAGTGTGGGAGGGAACTGGAGCACCTAGAGGAAACCCACGCGGTCACAGGGAGAACGTACAAACTCCGTATCGACAGCACCCGCAGTCAGGTTCGAACCTGAATCTCTGGCGCTGTAAGGCAGCAAACTACCGCTGCGACACGGGGTTGCTATACACCATCCACGTTTAAAAGAGTCTGAAAAAGGAAAACTGAAACGTCAGTCATGCATTCCCTCCACAGATGCTGCCTGACCCGCTGAGTTCTTCCAGCCATTTGTGGTTTCATCCACTTTTGACGAGTTGATGCAGATGCTGGGAATCTGAAATAACAGCAGAAAGATCTGTAGATGCTCAGCAGATGAGGAGAGAGAGGCAGAATTAATGTTTCAGGCTGATAATCTATGATTACAATTAGAGGTCCCACCTTCACTTCTCAATGGAGCTGTAGTCTCTGTGGGTGTTTGCTGTCCTTGCACCAGCCTCAGCAAGATCATTCATCATTGACTATCTGACTGTACGTGGCAGGACTGTGGACTAAAGACAGACACAAAGTGCTGGAGTAACTCAGCGGGACAGACAGCATCTCTGGAGGGAAGGAATGGGTGACGTTTCGGGTCGAGGCCCTTCTTCAGACGACTTTGGACTACCTCTCCTCTTTCGAATGGTACTTTGCAAAGCTGTGGGCATGGTGTGAAGGGAAGGGGGTATCCTAGTCTCCGTGAATTCAGAAATACAGGCAGGAATGCCAGGAATTCCCGGTGAAATGGGAGCTGTGATCATTTGGCCCTTTGTTGAATTGTGAAGTGACCAGAGATCGAAAGGGTTCACTTTCCGAAAGTGGGAAGAGCCTGACTCGTGTAGTCACCCCTCTGGACATGGGTGGATTGCAGAGGCCGGGCACAAAGCATGCTCACAAAGCAAGGTCCATGCCTTGTTTAACCATTCATTATCACTGGAGGCTGGGAGAGTGGGGGGTGGGGTGGGTGGGGGGATTCTCAAACAAACAGGTAAATAGGGCCTCAGCAGGCTATTGTTTCCCAACAAGTACCTGCCGGAACTGCACCATGCTAACTATTCAGGAGCAGCATCCGAGGAAAGTGTCAGGTACCAAGCAAGGTGCAGCAGCATTCTCTCAGCTTTAGCCCAATGTGTTTGTACCAGGATTTTGATCTTAGGCCAAACCGTTTTAACTCTCTAACTGCTGAATTGAGATCTTTCAGTTTTATGGTTGTTCATATATTGTTGTGGTTGTCCTCAACTTCTCCTGATTTCTAAGAGTCATCGAGTCAAGTCAAGAGTGTTGTATTGTCATGTGCCCCAAAACGCAACAATGGCACACACTCACATTTAGTTTAAGTGTGAAGTTATGAAGTTTGTGGTAATTAATTCAGTGAGAACAAATTTGAGGTGAAAGTCGAGACGATACTCCTTTGCCTTGTGTAATTCCCCAAATAGCCCACACCATTCCGGATTAAACTCCATTTGTCAGGTGACCAGACCATCAGTATCTACCTAGGCTCTGAGCTTTCGTTCTCTATAGTGGGAGGTGTGAGCGAGACAGTGAGTGAGTGAGTGAGTGGGGAGGTGAGTGGGTGAGTGAGTGGGGAGGTGAGTGGGTGAGTGAGTGGGTGAGTGAGTGAGTGAGTGAGTGGGTGAGTGGGTGAGTGGGTGAGTGAGTGAGTGAGTGAGTGAGTGAGTGAGTGAGTGCTGGGAGGCTGTGGTGCGTGGTGCGTGGGTGCTGGGGTGCGTGGTTGGGTGCGTGGGGCGCTGAGTGAGTGCTTTGGTGGTGCGTGAGTGAGTGCGTGCGTGCTTGGGAGCTGCGTGCGTGCGTGAGTGCGTGTGTGCGTGCGTGGGTGCGTGGGGCGGCGGTGATTGCGTAGTGATGATGCGTGCGTGAGTGATTGCGTGCGTGAGTGAGTGAGTGGGTTGCAGTGAGTTGGTGCAGTTAGTGAGTGAGTGCGTGATTGATGGTGGAGGTGCGTGCTTGGTGGGTGCTTGCGTGAGTGCGTGGCGGCGTGCGTGCGTGCTTGCGTGCATGCTTGCGTGCTGCGTGCGTGCGTGTTGCTTGCGTGGTTGCGTGGGTGGGTGCGTGCGTGCGTGCGTGCGTGCGTAGCGATGATGCGTGCTGCGTGCGTGGGTGATTGTGTGCTTGCGTGTGGAGCTGCGTGCGTGCGTTGTTTCGTGCTTGGGTTCGTGGTTCGTGCGTGGGAGATGCGTGGGTGCGTGGGTGAGTGTGTGAGTGAGTGGGTGAGTGGGTGAGTGAGTGAGTGAGTGAGTGAGTGAGTGAGTGAGTGAGTGAGTGAGTGAGTGAGTGAGTGAGTGAGTGAGTGAGTGGGTGAGTGAGTGGGTGAGTGAGTGGGTGAGTGAGTGAGTGAGTGAGTGAGTGGGTGAGTGAGTGAGTGAGTGAGTGGGTGAGTGAGTGGGTGATGAGGGACTGGGGGAGTGAGAGTGAGAGCCTGCTGTTCTCGGCCAGGAGTCGGAGCGCTCTGTCCAAGAGCAACATGTGCTCTGCCATGATGCAAAGCTTCAACACTCTGTCCAATAAATTTTTATTGTTTATTAGTTGATTTTTCATCATAAAGTTCATACAAATCCCAGAGCTAAACACGGGCAGTGTAAAAGCAACAGCACTGTGGTGAGCTCCAGATTCTCGACGCTTTAGCTCAGATGATGCAGCCAGCATGTGTCCCATCCCTGTCACTGCTGTGACCGGTCCCATGGAGAGCGGCCGTGAGGTGGTGGGGGGGGGTGAGGGATGGATGGTGGGGGGTGAATGATGGGGGGGAGGGGGGGCATGGTGGATGTTTTGGGGAGGGGTGAATGGTGGGGGAGTTTGGATGGGGGGGTGGGGTGGGGATTGAGGGGTGGAAGTTTGGAGGGGGAGAGAGGGGAGGGGATAGGACAGGGGGTAGGTAAGGAAATTGGGAAGAGTTACTCTTCAGCAGGCAATGGAATTTCATGCTAAAATCTGCTGGGTCTGTTCGATGTTTGTATTGGGAGGACATTTGGTGGAAACACTTTTTCATCTTTTTATGTGGTTGTCCAGTGATTCCCGACCCACGGCCAATCTGCTGATGTGGCTGCTAGTGTTTGCAATCTGCCCCTGGTACTCCCCTCAACCTGCTGGGACTGTCGTGGACCGCTTCAGGACGAGACTGTCTAACGGGACCTGGTCAGTTTGAATGAATGAATAAGTTTATTGGCCAAGTATTCACATACAAGGAATTTTCCTTGGTGCTCCGCCCGCAAGTGACAACATGACATACAGTGACAGTTAGGAATGACACATAAAACATTAAACATTAATAATAAAACATTATCGATTAAACATGTGAATTAAATATAGGTACAGTGAAAAGCTTTTGTTGCATGCTGACCAGTCAGCGGAAAGACAATACATGATTCCAATCGAGCCGTCCACAGTGTACAGATACATGATAAAGGGAATAATGTGAATAACGTTTAGTGCAAGATAAAGCCAGTAACGTCCCATCAAGGATAGCCCGAGGGTCTCCAATGAGGTAGACAGTAGCTCAGGACTGCTCTTTGGTTGTTGGTAGGATGATTCAGTTGCCTGACACCAGCTGGGAAGAAACTGTCCTTGTATCCGGAGATGTGCGTTTTCACACTTCTATACCTTTTGTCCGATGAGAGATGGGAGAAGAGGGAGTAGCCGGGGTGCGACTCGTCCTTGATTATGCTGCTGGCCTTGCCGAGGCAGCGTGAGGTATAAATTGAGTCAATGGAAGGGGGGTTGGATTGTGCGATGGTCTGGGCTGCATCCACAATTCTCTGCAATTTCTTGCGGTCTTGGATGGAGCTGTTCCCAAACCCATGCTGTGATGCATCCGACCAGTGCCTCGCTCTCCCTGGGCCTATGATAGTGGTGCTTGTGTGGATGATATTTTACCAACATGTAGAGCCGGTCTAATGGCATAGTTTTCCATCTTGCAGCCCCACATATCACAAGCAACATATGTTGTCCACGGACAACTGGTGACCATCATCGAGGCGTTGTAAAATGAAAAGGCACAAAGTGCTGGAGTAATTCAGCGGGTCAGCCCGCATCTCCGGAGATCGTGGGTAGGTGACGTTCGGGTCGGGACTCCACCTCGGAGGTCAGAAGCACCATGTTCTGTTCAGAAAGCTTGTCCTATAACTGCGGTTTAAAGGAGTTCTGCTCAAAACTCCTTGACCTAAGAAATCAGAATCTACCTAATCACCTGATGCTGGTTTATACCAAAGATAGAAACAAAGTGCTGGAGTAACTCGACGGGTCAGGCAGCATCTCCTGAGTAAAAGGATGGGCGACGTTTCGAGTCGGGATCCTTCTTCAGACCCTTCTGAAGAGAGGCTGCACAATCTCGGATTGTTTTCTCTGGAGCTGAGGTGAGACATGATGTAATTTTATAAAATTGTTAGAGGAATGGATAGGATAGAAAGTCAGAATCTTTCTCCCAGAGTGAAAATGTCAAATACTAGGCGGCATAACTTTAAGGTGAGAGGGACAAAGTTTAAAGGAGATGTGTGGGGCAAGATTTTTACACAGAGGATGGTGGGTGCCTGGGTTGTGCTGTCAGGGGAGGTCGTGGAAGCAGATGGATAGGTACGTGGACATGCACAGAATTGAAGGATATGGATCATGGCCTAATCTGAGGAAGGACATTCTTGCCATAGAGGGAGTACAGAGAAGGTTCACCAGACTGATTCCTGGGATGTCAGGACTTTCATATGAAGAAAGACTGGACAGACTCTGCTTGTACTCGCTAGAATTTAGAAGATTGAGGGGGGATCTTATAGAAACGTAGAAAATTCTTAAGGGGTTGGACAGGCTAGATGCAGGAAGATTGTTCCTGATGTTGGGGAAGTCCAGGACAAGGGGTCACAGTTTAAGGATAAGGGGGAAATCTTTTAGGACTGAGATGAGAAAAACATTTTTTACACAGAGAGTGGTGAATCTCTGGAATTCTCTGCCGCAGAAGGTAGTTGAGGCCAGTTCATTGGCTATATTGAAGAGGGAGTTAGATGTGGCCCTTGTGGCTAAAGGGATCAGGGGGTATGGAGAGAAGGCAGGTATAGGATACTGAGTTGGATGATCAGCCATGATCATATTGAATGGCGGTGCAGGCTCGAAGGGCCGAATGGCCTACTCCTGCACCTATTTTCTATGTTTCTATGTTTCTATGTGCAGGCAGAAGAAATGAGTTTAATTTGTTAAACACATGTTTGACACAGACGTTGTGGGTTGTATAGCCTGTTCCTGTGCAGGACTGTTCTATATTTGGTGAACACCCTGCATCCACTTGCCCTGAACTGCTCACCTATCATGGCCTGTTCGGACACCACAGAGGCTCCTCCCTTTGCATTAGCCTTCCATTTGCATTTAACTGCACTGAGCCTGCACTCGCTGGAGTTTAGAAGGATGAGGGGAGACCTCATTGAATCTTACCGAATAGTGAAAGGCCTGGATAAAGTGGACGTGGAGAGGATGTTTCCACTAGTGGGAGAGTCTAGGACCAGAGGTCATAGCCTCAGAATTAAGGGATGTGCCTTTAGGACAAAACGACAAAGGACAAAGGACATTTATTGTCACATACATCAATTGGTGCAGTGACGTTTGAGTTACCATGCAGCACACAAATAAGATAAACACATCACTATAGAATTTAACATAAAACATAAAACATCCCCCATAGTGGAATCAACATAGGGAAAGCACCAAAGTCCAGATGAGGAGTAATTTCTTCAGTCACAGGGTGGTGAATCTGTGGAATTCATTGCCACTGACTGTGGAGGACAGGTCAGTGGAGAATTTTAAGGCGGATATTGACTGGTAGAATCTTGATTAGTAAGGGTGTCAAGGGTTATGGGGAGAAGGCAGGAGAATGGGGTTGAGGGGGAAAGATGAATCAGCCATGATTGAATGGCAGAGTGGACTTGATGGTCTAAATAGTCTAATTCTGCTCCTCGAACTTTATGAATGAATGAACTTCCAGCTGCCCATCAGTATCAGGTGTCAAACGTGTTACTCTAGATTACTCTAGATCCCGCTCAATATTAGCAGCTAGCATAACCCTTAATGCTAGGCTGAACTTGTTAATTGCCATTTTTGACTTGCTTATGTCCTGTACGTTTGTGGGCATGGTGATAATAGGTTCACTTCCCACAGCGTTGGTTAACCCAGCCTATGCCATTAAATGCTCAAATTTCTCTGCACTAATTGCATCTGAAATGGCTGCAAATTAGGCCCTCATTATGCTCCACACCTCTTGGCATCTTTCCTTTAAGTGATACTACATTCATTCGCAGGCTGTTTATTTCTCAACAAACTTTACCCTAATTTTGCAATATCATCATTGCTGGCTCCAAATGTGGGAGTTTCGGCTCCAACACCATCCAGGGGTACAGGGCTGGGCATCAAATGCCACCCTTGCCAGCAGTGGATGCATGATAAACAAAATGCAGTTAACTATATTACTCCTGAGTTCTCACTATGGAGTCATAGAGTCAAACAGCTATACAGCAATGAAACAGGGCCTTCGTTCCACCTTGTCCATGTCAACCAAGTTGGAATATTTGGGCCACGACATATTGGGCTTGTTCTTCTTCTTCTTCTTTCGTGTGGCGTGCACAGCCTGAAGTTGTTGGACAACTTGTACTATTTGATCTTCCGTTTGTGCACGTTGAGTTGATTGCATTAGACGAAACAGGGCGGACCACATGAAGGTTGCAATCTTCCACCCCGGGCTTGTTCCATTTGCCTGCATTTGTTCTATATCACTCAAAACTCTTCTTGTCCATATATCTGATCAAAATATCCTTTAAAAGCTGTAATTGTTTTTGCACATAGCTTCCTCTGGCAGCTCATTTCAGATACGGACTACCCTCTGGTGAACACAATTGCCTCTGGAGTCCCTCTTAAATCTCTCCGTTCCCCAGAGTACTCCGAGAATGATCTCACCACAGACTTGTATTGCTTCATTGCGATGTCCCATGTGGACTAACGGCTATGGGTGTAGAGCCCTCATATCTACTTGTATTTATAACATTTTGTGTAAAAATATTATAGAAATCATATCTGAAACTCGTCAAGAAAAAAACCTGCACATATTTTTAAAATATGGTAAAAACCTCCAATTTTCCGAGTAGTAATTGTCCAATCAAAGCATGTTTGACATTGAGTCGGACGCCTATTGACCAATCACGCACTTTGTTTCAGGCCAGCTAGGCAGGGAGCACACTGGGATCATGGTGAAGGGAGATTCCAAGGAAGGTTTTAACTGTCAAAACAATAACACAAATAACCTCACACGATTATCGTACACCATAATAACCCATGACAGTATGATTGATGGATTACTGTGAACTTTCAGCAAGTTGTCATTTAGTTTTTGCAAGAAAGTGAACCCAACTATACTGAAGTAACAATGTTCTCCAAAACGGAGGCCGGTCCAAGACATGATTATTATTGTGAGATTGTAGTGCATTCTTTCAATAGACAATAGACAACAGACAATAGGTGCAGGAGTTGGCCCTTAGAGCCAGCACCGCCATTCAATGCGATCATTGCTGATCATCCCCAATCAGTACCCCGTTCCTGCCTTCTCCCCATATCCGCTATCTTTAAGAGCCCTATCTAGCTCCCTTTTGAAAGTATCCAGAGAACCAGCCTCCACCGCCCTCTGAGGCAGAGAATTCCACAGAATCACAACTCTCTGTGAGTAAAAGTGTTTGCTCGTCCGTTCTAAATGGAGTACATCTCATGCACTGATATAAACAAATACATTTGCAATTCATAGGTGGGTATACCATTCATAACATACCCACCTATGAAATCTAAACCAAAAGATTGGGAAAATAAATGATTATATACAGTTTACTTTTGCTGTTTAGTGTGTTGAATTAAGTGTTAGTGAGTTTATAAACTTCCATTAGCTGTTGAGTCTGGAACAAGATGTCAAATTCTATTTTTTTATCCACTCAATTCTTAACCATCTGCTGTCCATTTCTGGTTTATGACAATCAAGAAATGTGCCAATCCCACATCAAAGTACAAAACACATTTTGGTCTTACTTCAACGACATGCAGAAGAAACTTTCCAACGAGTTGGTGGGGAGTTCCTTTCCACAGTATGTGGGGAGTCTGGCCCAGGTCAGCATGGCCTGGGCTGCACAAAGTAGCAAACTTGGCTGGGCCGCCAGGGGTAAAGTTGCGGGGAGGGCAGGAGCGTTGAGAGGGAGGGGGTCGGAGATCATGGCAGCAACTCACTCACTCACCGCTGCCGCGGCGCTCCGGGCGCGAAGCCACCGCATTGTGTCCGGGGAGGGAAGTAGCTCGGGTGGCTGCGAGCGGCCGCCGGGACCGGACAGCGGAACCGGCCGCCACCTCAGCGCCTTCTGCCGGCCCGCCCGCCAGCCACAGTGTCCTTTGGCACAGGCGCAACCAGTGGTTGGCAGGTAGCTACTGGGTGGAAGGCTGGATGCTCCGTCCCAGGCTCTCTCTCTCTCTCTCTCTCCTCCGTTATGTAATCACCCTGAGCCAGGAAGTAAATAACCCGCAGCACGGAATCCAGTTCCACATAGAATAATATTAAGCTACCTATTATTGAGCACAAGAGCGCGCTGTTACTTTTTCTAATAGATTTTCTAATTATTCTAATTAGTTAGTGTGCAACTTTTGGCACTGACGAGTTACGAATTCCTTCTTAATGATATTTTATCTAAACCTGTGCCAAATTTCAGGTAGATACCAGACATGGGTCACGAAAGTTAAATTCTAGACGCTTTTTCGATGCTCGGCCCACGGCCTATATGTGTTTTTGTATTTTCTGCAAAACGCTACGTAGTAGCACTTAAGTTTTTCCATATTCTGACTCAAATTTTCCCCCTCCACGCAGCGATCAGGTTCACTTAAGATTTGATCCTATATTTCACGTTTATGGTGAATAAAATGTTTTAAAAAAGACAAAACGGCCTTTTTAGCCGCCTTTCACACACAGATTCTTCAACTAGCTTTGACTGATGCGATGTGGGGAACTTTTGGTTAAGAAAGACAGCTGGCATTTATATCATGACCTCATGATTTCAGGAGGTCCCAAAATGCTTTACAGCTAGTAAAGATTTGTTTTTGAAGCATGATCATTATTTTAGCACAGGGAACAGACCGGAAGGAGAAAGGGCCAAAGCCCAAATGAGACTAAAAATGGACGAGGGAATTGTACAAACGTTCTTTTAATAGCAAAAGACTTGTCAAAGCCTGAAACTGTTTATCTTTGATAAACTTGAGTAAATGCCACATTTCTCATAGTTTTCCATATTTCGGTATGCTTCCTTAAAAAGAGACTGTGGCATGGTGGCGCGGTGGGAGAGTTGCTGCCTTACAGCGCCAGAGACCCAGGTTCGATCCTGACCACGGTTGCTGTCTGTATAGAGTTTGTGCGTTCTCCCTGTGACCGCGTGGAGTTTCTCCAGCTGCTCTGGTTTCCTCCCACATTCTAAAGACGTACAGGTTTGTAGTTTAATTGGCTTTGGTAAAATTGTAAATTGTCCCTTGTGTGTAGGATGGTGCCAGTGCATGGGGTGATCACTGTCCGGCACAGACTCAGTGGGCCGAAGGGCCTGTTTCTGTGCTGTATTTCTAAAGTCTTAAATCTGATAGGGACAATTCAACTTACTGAGACTTGTCTACTGTCTGAAGATTCCCTCAACCCCGTTCTCCCACTTAGTTTCGTGTAACACATTCTCCCTGTACATCATCTGCATCCTGATTCTCATGCCACCCGCTTACACTGGGGCTATTTACAGCAGCCATTTAAACTACCAGCACAGCTTGGGATGTGGGAAAGAACAGGGGCTCCGAGGGGAAACACACCCAGTCACAGAAAAATCATGCAAACTCTGCTTAGACAGTACCGGAGTTCACAATTGAAGCAGGGTCACTTGAGCTGTGGAAACATAGAAAATAGGTGCAGGAGTAGGCCATTCGGCACTTCGAGCCTGAACAATTGCAATCCATCGTGACTTTAATTGGTTTTACAGCAGAAAGACTGGGCATGATTACAATTGAGCCATGCACAATGTGCAGATAAATGATAAAAAGAATAATGTTTAGTGCAAGACAAAGTCCAGTATCGTCAGATTAAAGATAGTCCAAAGATAGTCCAAGGGTCAAGAAGACGGGTTTAGTTGAGAGATACGGTGGTCACGGTGGTGCAGCGGTAGAGTTGCTGCCTTACAGCGAATGCAGCGCCGGAGACTCGGGTTCGATCCCGACTACGGGTGCCGTCTGTACGGAGTTTGTACGTTTTCCCCGTGACCTGCGTGGGTTTTCTCCGAGATCTTCGGTTTCCTCCCACACTCCAAAGACGTACAGGTTTGTAGGTTGATTGGCTTGGTAAATGTAAAAATTGTTCCTCCTGGGTGTAGGATAGTGTTAATATGTGGGGATCGCTGGTCGGCGCGGACCCGGTGGGCTGAAGGGCCTGTTTCCGCGCTGTATCTCTAAACTAAACTAAAACAGGCCCTTCTTGGCCCACCAAGACCGCGCTGACCAGCGATCACCCATATATCAGTTGTATCCTATGCACCAGGGACAATTTACAGAAGCCAATCAACCTACAAACCTGTACGTCTTTGGAGTGTGGGAGGAAACCGAAGATCTCGGAGAAAACCCACGCAGGTCACGGGGAGAACGTACAAACTCCGTACAGACAGCACCCGTAGTCGGGATCGAACCCGGGTCTCTGGCGCTGCATTCGTTGTAAGGCAGCAACTCTACCGCTGCAGCACCGTGTCTCTAAACTAAACCCGTCTTCTTGACCATTGGACTATCTTTGGACTATCTTTAATATGAATATGGGGGGAAACTGGAGCAGCCGGGGAAAACCTATGCGGTCACGCGGAGAACGGACAAACTCCGTACAGACAGCACCCGTGGTAAGGATCGAACCTGGATCGTAGTCAGGATGGAACTTGGGTCTCTAGCGCTGTGAGGCAGCAACTCTACTGCGACCATTGTGCCACCCTGTTCATCACACTACGTAAGCTGGTGCAGCAGGCGGAATAGCAATTACAGAAGCAACATATTGCGAGTCCTAGAAAGCAGAAATAAAAACAGAAAATGGTGGAAGTATTGGCAGCGTTTGCAGAGAGAGGAACAGAGTTGATATTTCAGGGCAGTGACCTTTCATCAGCACTGCTCAACAACACGTATGTTTTCCAACATTAAAAGACGGAGATGAGGTTCACTTGTGGTGGTGTGATTGATCTGACTGTAGCTGCGTTGCAGGCTAGGTTAGCATTGGGGAATTTTCTTGGAGCTGCCTCCATCCTGTTGCTGGAGCTTTGCCAATACTTGGCAACCAACCTCCTTTCCATTCATAGGCAGAATTCCCACTGTTAAGCAGACGCACCTCGAACACAATTCTGGTTCAATGTCGCCTACTCACAAGGCCCCTGGTTCAGTTCCTTGTCCTTCCCTGAATTCTGCTCCAAGAGGCCGAACACGGTGGAGGACACCACAGCTACGCTTGGCCAGGCCGATCCTGCAACGCCGTCAGGACAACAGACCTTTATGGTCAGATCAGGATCCCTGCACTAACACCAACTGGACTTGAAAATGGCTCCAAACTGGTGACTGTATGTAATGTTCTCTGTCAGGCCCTGTTGTGACTAGCACAATGAATACACGTCCGCCTTTGTGTAACATAAGTTTAATCTGCAATGACTGAAACTTCCAGAAGGTCACTTGACCTCAGTTACGAGGCACAGGTACATTTGCCAGCTTCTGCTTTTGGCCTCAAGGGGCACTGGCATTTACATTAGATATTTCATTACATATACATCACAAATTCCATTCTAATACATTCAATGATAGTACATTACAAATACATCACATCTCCCCCTTCACTTGAATTACATCACATCTCCCCCTTCACTTTAATTATATCACATCTCCCCCTAATATCCACATAAGGATTTACACTAGACTCAATTAAGAGTGCTGCTGTTTTTTCACTTTAACCTCAAACTCTAAAAACTCTAACAAAGGGCTTGTCTCGTTGCCTTTTGCTGCGACTGGGAGACTGGGTCCTGCCTCTTGCTGCATCTCAGCGCATCGTGTCTTCTGGGGACTTGCCCTTTCTGGGAGACTATTTCTGGCTTCTGGGAGACTGGCTCCTCTGTCCAGGTTGCTCACCTCTGGGAGACTGGCTCCTCAGTCTATCCACAGCTACACCGGGATGTACACTTTAATTACATCACACTGTATACTATCTCAGTGTACTACTGTTTAGAGGAATATGGGCCAAAGGTAGGCAGGTGGGACTAGTGTAGATGGGTCATGTTGGGCGGTGTGGTCAAGTTGGGCTGAAGGGCCTGTTTCCACGCTGTATGACTCTATGATTCTTTTTTAAATTTTTTTATTTTATTTATTTATTAGAAGTAGACATATTATAAAATGTAGTTACATATTATAGTAAAAAAAACTTTTCATATACATCAGTCATACATTATTAAAATTTTCCATTATCAATTACTTCTGCTTCTAGTGTTTTTATTTTTTATAGAAAGAGGGAAAAAGAGAGGGTAGAAAGTTACAAATAAAAAAGAAAGCAAAAAAAAAACACAACAGAAAAACAAGGGAGGTGGAATGGGTTACCTGTAATACATCAATGGAGATAGGTTCGTAGGTTAAAAAGTATAGCTTTTCATCTATTCCTGAGTTCAAGTTTCAGTTGGGTCCTCGTGCTGTGCCAATCTATCCCTTCAGATAGTTAATGAATGGAGCCCAAATTTTATGGAAAAGATCTTGTTTGTCCATTATGACTGCTTGTATCAACATTGCAACCTCAAGAGCAGGTTAGAAGCAAAGAACTCTACCATCGACTCAACAAAGCCTCCTCACCTCAACAAATCTTGCCAGGAATGCAACTTATGACACTAAAAAGCACCATCTTGGACAGAATAAGCCACATGAGATATTAATTGATTGAATGGTACAGCGTGGAAACAGGCCCATCGGCCCACCAAGTCCTTGCTGACTATCGATCACCTGACCGTGTCAGCTCCATGATATATCCCACCTTCTCATCCACTCCCGACACCCTAGTGTGTATTTTATAGCGGCCAATTAACTCTCATGTCTTTGGGATGTGGGAGGAAAACGGGGGATCCGGAGAAAACACAAATGGTCACAGGGCGAACGTGCTTTCTTCACCACCTCGATTCCCACTGACTCTGCACTATGCCCATAACATAGACAAATGCAGAGCAGATTGCATTTAATAATCAAGGTTTGTTCTACTTTAACCAGTTAAAAATGAAACAATAAAGGTTTACAATGGGGAGCAGTGCTATATGGACCTGAAAAACTATTCTGAGGAGGTAATAGACTTGGTGAATGGGAGAATGGAAGGGAACTGTGCACTTGGTCATTAGGAAGTGTTTGCCAAAGTAACACACGGCAGAGTGCTAGAGTAGATTAAGGTGTGTAGAATTGGAGGATGGGTGTGAGCATGTTGGGCCGAAGGGCCTGTTTCCACACTGTATCACTCAATGACTCTATGATAGCAAATTAGATTAAAGGTGGATCAGAAGGATAGGCTAGAGATAAAGACTTTTCTCTGGAGATAGACACAAAATACTGGAGTAACTCAGCGGGACAGACAGCAACTCCGGAGAGAAGAAATGGGTGACGTTTTGGGTTGAGACCCTTCCTTGGTCTGAAGAAGGGTCACGACCCAAAATGTCACCCATTCCTTCTTACCAGACATGCTGTCTGAGCCGCTGAGTTACTCCAGCACTTTGTGTCTATCTTCGGTGTAAACCAGCATCTGCAGTTCCTTCCTACATGAGACATTTCTCTACATGGTTAGAAGTAATTGGTGGTTGTGTGTTCACAGGGAACATATATATAGTAGAGAAATTATTACTAATGTGATTCACAGATGCCATCCAAATAGAGACAGTAACAATTAAATAATAATAAATATTATTTTGCAGATGAATGGATATTTTGGTGAGATGGTGGAATTGACCACCAGGTTATAGGTGAGGATGATGCATTCTGAATAAATGCCAGTAACTGGGTTCTAAAGGGCTGGTCCCACTTGGGCATCATTTGCGTGTCACGCAGGTGGTGCGCGAAGATTTTGTGAATCCCAAATTTTGTGAATCCCAGTGACCCGCATCACTGCCTATGCCACCACGTCCCACCACGTGCCATGCGCGCGTAATGCACGCCATGCGCACGCCACGTGTGCGTCATGACACGCGCGTGATGTGTAAATGATGTTGTGTCGTGCACCGTGACGCGTAAATGAATTCACCTAAATGACGCGCAAATAACGCACGTGGGACAGGCCCTTAAATGAGAGTAAAGGCTATGTCATGTTATGAGATAGACACAAAGTGCTGGAGTAACTCATCGGGTCAGGCAGCATCTCTGGGGGAAAAAAGGATGGGTAACGTTTTGGGTGCCTATCTTCGGCGTTAAACAGCATCTGCAGTTCCTTTTTGCACGGAAGGAGATGTTGGTGTCTTGAGATTTGACCTGCGGATTCATCGGTCAAAAGGCCCTAATTGAGAAGGCTCTACAACGGATAGTGGAATTCTCAGGTTTGTCATGGCCCCACAGCAGAAGCGTCCACGTCGCGGGGCTGGAAACTGGAAGTATCCTGAGCTAATTCTGCTACCACCATCATCTATTGTGACAAGTGGTGGCTTCCACTGATTGTCGCCGGAAGCGAAAAGAAGAAGAAGAAGATTGTTTGTCATGATATCTATTGGAGATAAAAGCCAAGATATGATGACATGTACCCATGAAATTAACAGCAGTCACGGAGTCATAATCATATAGCAGGAAAACAGGCCCTTTGACCCATTGAGTCTGTGCCAACCATGGAGCACCCATTTATACTAATCCTACACTGGTCTCTGTTTTTTATTTTGCACACATTTTTATTAAACTTCCCTTTATGGGCCTGTCCCACTTAGGCGACTTTTTAGGCGACTGCAGGAGACTATGCAGTCGCCACATGGTCGACACATGTTCGCGGGTGGTTGCCGGAGAGTCGCCTTCATGGTCGTGAGGAGTTCCCGCATTCTAGGAACTAGTCGCGGCCTCATTGTGGTCGCCGCGAATGTTGAGAAATTAGCGGCGACTAGAATGAAGCTACCATGGAGAGTAGCGAGAATTCTTGAGCCGTAGGTGGGTCGCCCGGAGGTCTCAGAGTCTCGGAGGTTTTCGAAGGTTGTAGCCGGTGCTGACCGGTGAATTTCATTGGTTCATTGGGAAGAAAAATGGAAACAGTCGTTTTCAGAACCAAGGATAACCGACCGGTAATATTAATGTCCGCCGAGCTTCACAGCCGTGTATCCCAGGCTTCCTAAAAGTTGTCTCCACTCCTTCTCCCCCACTTCTCCCCCCTTCATTTAAAGGAGTTACTGTGCACTGTGCTTTTTAGCGTTTTAATTACAACGCCAACCTTCTTGTTCATCGCGGTGTGTGTCTGTTTCCCGTTGGCTTTGCACCGGGTGAATTTCACTCAGACAGCGCTCCCCCCCGCTTGCCTCGTCCCCCGCCTGCATAACGGGCTGGTGAAGGAACTGATGTGTGTGTGTGTGTGTGTGTGTGTGTGTGTGTGTGTGTTCCACTCCGACAGTCACCGTTCCAGTTGCCGGTTTTTCAGGCGACTGCCGGCAACTTGACAGTCACCGGCGGTCGCCTGAAAAATCGCCCGTAAGTCTCAACCAATCTACATCTCAAAGACAATAGGCAGTGACCAATTAGCGTACTAACCCGCACACCTTTGGGATGTGGGATGAAACAAGAACTCCTGGAGGAGATCCACATGGGAGAACGTGCAAACTCCACACAAGCAGCAAATGGCGGCTTGGATTAAGCCATGGTCGTTGGAGCTGTGAAGTATATTGCCCTTGTCCCCAAACCACTGAGAGAATATTGGAGTTTTGAAATCCGAGGTTAAACACCTGATGATGGTGGTACCAGAAAAAACAAGCACAGAGGATGTCCACTTGGCTGGCATGGATGAGTTGGGCCGAAGGGCCTGTTTGTCTTCTCTATGACGATGAAGCTGAGAATCAGGCTAGAAAACCTGGGTTCCTTTAGAACAAGGCAGATTGCAGAATGATATCATTGCAATGTTTAACGCAATAAAATAGAGTCAAGGTTCAAGATTGAATGGGTTTAAGATGCAACGGAAAATAAACGAGGGAGATTTAGAAAAGAGGGAAGATAAATCTGTTCACAGCGTTGTGAAATGGTGGAAGTTGCTTCTAAGTTTAATGGTTGAGGCAGAAAGTGTTGCAGAATTTAAGGTTAAATTGAGCGGGTGAATCGAAGGGAACGGTTCTACATTCTTTGGAGGGAAGGAATGAAATGGAGGAGAGGAGAAAGGGATCGTGTGAACAGAGAGAGGGAATGTAACTTGGACAGTCTGTTGGATAGACTGTTTGAACAGAAGGGTTTGATTCTTTGTCTGACTTGTGTAAATCTATTCCTCACTGAAGTAATCACCAGGGTTTAAACAACATTCAGAATGACTGCTCACAGAGAGCTGGAACACAGCTTGGGTGCGAAGAGTTCAGACGCACAGCTCAGCTGCACAGAGCAGCCTGCCAATAGATTTACATTCCAGATCTTAAGGTGTCCAACTAGGATTGTATTTACTTTCTCTGTTGCTAGGAGCTGGAGCAGTTGTACGGGCGGTTTAGACATTTCGCTCTGTCATTAGCAACCACTGAGCTACAATTTCACGCACAGAAAGATGGTCTAACGTGTAGGATTTGAGTGAAGGACAAAGCTGCCATCAATGTCTTGGGTGTTGCTCTGCGACTGAGATTGGAGGCTCCCTGGTAGAAAATGTCCCCATCCACACGGGGGGGGGGGGGGGGGGGGGATGATCCTCGTGGAACGGTTGACCTCCAGAGGTTGAGGACAGTGGAGCAGCAAGTAGAGCTGCTGCCTCACAACTCCAGTGCCACGGACTCAACCCTGACGTCTGGTGCTAGTTGCATGGGTTTTACATTTCCTTTCTGTGGCTGCATGGGCGTTCACCCCACATCCCGAAGACGTGTGGGTTGGTAGAGCTACTGTAAATCACTCATGATAGTTGTGTGGCAGGAGGAGCAGAGGCGATATTCATGGGCTGTGAGATAGAATAGACCACTGGGAAACAATTGCGAGCATCGGGTCGATGGGATAGCTCTGAGAGCCAACATGGACTTGATGGGCTGAATGGCTACTCCTACACGTGTAAAATTGCTGCCTAACGCGCTCAGCCCTTGAGCTTTGATCAGTGTTCCTCAGTTGCCTGTCATTAGTGCAGGGTTTCTTTGCACAACTAGTTGCCCTGTTATTGTAGACAATATTCACAACTTGTCCCAGTGGGAGGGGTGTTCAGTTAGGGAAGAAAAGTACCTCCATGATGAAGAAAGGGTGAGGAGGTTTATTCATAGTGAGAAGATGTGCCCAGGGATGTATGTGGGGGACAGTTGATGGGATACACCCTGGAATACCTACGAAGAATTCCGAGGATGTACAACCAGAGGGATGCTATCCGGGCAATCTATTCATGATGGGCCGATGTACCTAGGGAACTTAACCAGGGGTAAGGGGTGTACATCTTGGGCATAGAACCAGAGTGAAGGAACGCAACCACATAATACAACAAAGGGAACATAAGGTACCCAAGAAATACACCAACTGTATTTAAGAATAAGGGGTAAGCCATTTAGAACGGAGATGAGGAAACACTTTTTCACACAGAGAGTTGTGAGTCTGTGGAATTCTCTGCCTCAGAGGGCGGTGGAGGCCGGTTCTCTGGACACTTTCAACAGAGAGCTAGATAGGGCTCTTAAAGAAAGCGTAGTCAGGGGATATGGGGAGAAGGCAGGAACGGGGTACAGAGTGGGGATGATCAGCCATGATCACATTGAATGGTGGTGCTGGCTCAAAGGGCCGAATGGCCTTCCCCTGCACCTATTGTCTATTGTCTATTGTCCAACTGTGGGGATACATAGCCAAGGGTGAATACGACCCTTGGTGAACTAAGGGTGAGGGCGTATTCATGGAATATGCAAAGGCCGAGGGAAACTGGATGAAGATTATTCCTGGGATTCAGAACAGCCTGGGAATGTACAGTGTAGGGAAGGCTTACTCAGCTGATATACCAGATTTGGAGATAGACACAAAATGCTGGAGTAACTCAGCGGACCAGGCAGCTTCGCTGGAGAGAAGGAATGGATGATGTTTCAGAGGAAGGGTCTCGACCCGAAACGTCACCCAATCCTTCTCTCCGGAGATGCTGCCTGTCCCGCTGAGTTACTCCAGCATTTTGTAACTATCTTCGGTTTAAACCAGCATCTGCAGTTCCTTCCTGCCAATGTTGAAGGATCTCCTTGGGGGATATTCCAAGCATGGGATAATGTCTCCATTGTAGGGATGTACCCAGGGTGGGATAATGTTCTCAAGGGAAGCTCTCGGAGTATGTAGAAACAAAGAACTGCAGCCGCTGGTTTGTATCAGAGATAGACACAAAGTGCTGGAGTAACTCAGCAGGCCAAGCAGCATCTCTGGAGAAATAGGATGGATGACATTTTGGGTTGAGATCCTTTAGGGTTCCGACCCGAGATGTCACCCATCCTTTTTCTCCAGAGATGCTGCCTGACCCTCTGAGTTATTCCAGCACTTTGTGTCTATCTCTGGGCGTATGTACCATCCTTAGATTGAGGGAAGTACCTAGGAGTGGGAAGGTATCAGGTGGAACTATCCAGGGTACACAAAATTGCTGGGGAAACTCAGCGGGTGCAGCAGCATCTATGGAGCGAAGGAAATATCCAGGGGATGTTCTGAGCATAAACGGCAGCTGAAAGGATCTAGTCCTCAAGATGAGGTATATACTTCTCCTGGTCTGTAACATCTAAGAGCTTCGACACTTTCTCCTGATCTTATTTTTAGTCATCTCAGTCTAATGCTCAGAATTCATCTGTGTGGATTACCCAGGAGAGTGTTGGCACAGAAAAAGGTGGATATTAAACATTGCTGTATATCTGGCACAGTACACCACTGATTCCTTCGAACTTTTCAAAGGCCTCACGAGGTTGTTTGAACTAAACTGTGCTCTTGGAGCTGGTCTCTATAAACAACATTCAAGAAATGATAGGGTTCAGAGCCCGACTCCACAAATCAATTGCCACATCATCCACCAGAGTTCCTTCTTTTTCCAATAAGCTACTTACAGCCTAGTTAATGATGAGGGATCACATCAAATAAATAGGGTGGCACAGTGGCGCAGCGGTAGAGTTACTGCCTTAGAGCGCCAGAGATCTGGGTCTGATCCTGACTACGGGTGCTGTGTGTGCAGACTTTGTAGGTTCTCGCTGTGACTGCGTGGGTTTTCCCTGGGTGCTCTGGTTTCCTCCCACACTCCAAAGACTTTCAGGTTTGTAGATTAATTGGCTTCGGTTAAGATTGCAATTTGTGAAGATTGTAAATTGTCCCTTGTGTGTAGGATAGTGCTAGTGTACGAGGATTACTGGTCGGCATGGACTCATTGGGCTGAAGGGCCTGTTTCCGCGCTGTATCTCTAAACTATTAAACTTGACTAATATATTATGTTTTAAAAAGAATGACTTTGCTCTTCTCGATATATCCGACAAGGCTCACTGACCAATGGACTGGTGCTGAGCTCTCTGTGGACCAAGTGAGGTGTCGTCTACAGCTGATCCTCAATATGGAGAGGCCAAAACTGTAGCTCACAAGCAGTGCATTCAGCTACCAAGTGGACAGGTTGTTTCGGGGTATGGGGGAGATGGGTGGATGCTGGTGTTAGGCAAGGGCGGAAATCCCGGGGGGGACAGGGGGGACTTGTCCCCCCATGTTACGAGAGGCGGGGGACGATCCCCCTCCCATGATTTGTGATCCGTATTTTAAAGCTCGGTAAAAAAAAACTATTAAAAATCTCCGTTCTCCGCGAGACAGTGGGGGTGGGACTGATGATCGAGGGCGCCGATTGGACGAGAGAGACGTCAGTCAGCAGGCAGTGGGGGGGGGGAGGGGGGGGACCATGATGATTCAGCACGATCATTGGAGGAGGGAGGTGTCAGTCAGAGGTGGAAGTAGGGGAGGTGGGACTGAGGATAGAGCGTGGTGATTGGAGGAGGGAGATCCGTGGAGCAAAGATCATAGAGCGGAGCTTGAATCGGCCCGTTCGCGGGGCTTTTCATCGCCCGGTGCGGCCGGCCGCAGGATCATCCACCGCCCCGCGGTTAAATTGCTGCATCGAGGCTCCCGATGTTGAAGCCCCTGCAAATGGTCCGATTCGGGGCGGACGAAGCTGCTGTTGCTAGAGTTCGGAGTCGGTCACCAACCAGGTCATCTCCCGATGTTACCATCCACAGGGCCCATGGCCGAAGCCTCGCATGTGTTCGAATGCGCGTGCGGCCACCATGAAATTGTGTCCCTCCCATGTTTTGAGAGCGATTTCAGTGTTGTTAGGGCATTTAACGGAGCTACCATGTAAATGAATGAATACTTTATTGTTACACGTGACACGTCACAGTGATATTTGTTTTACATCCCTAAGGTATGCAAAGATTCGCCACATAAAGGGTGTAGAGAAAGTTATTCGGACCTGCTTTGCCACTCGGCACAATGGGTTGTAACCAACATGTGGCTGGGTTCTCCAATGTGTCTCTGCTGCAGCACAAGGTACAGGGATCAGGAAACTCTCCCTCTATTTAGATTGCTCTTCACAATATATAACACAACCCTTAACCATTTTACGTTGCAATCGGAATATTTCTTATCCATATCTTAAGATGTCGGATGATGGGCAAGGTCGTGGTATAAGACCTGCCACCATTGGAGTCTCAGGGAAGACAGAAAAACGCAAGGTAGAAACAAAGAACCTCAGATGCTGGTTTATACCAAAGAAAGACACAAAGTGCTGGAGTAACTCAGCGGGTCAGACAGCATCTTGGGAGTTGTTTCAGGTTGGGAGATTTCTTCAGATTGAAACTAGGTGGGGTGTGGGGTTAGCCACTATCACCATGCTGGCCATCAAACATCCACCTGTATGAATCCCACCACTTAGTATAGAGATGCAGCACGGAAACAGGTCCACTGAGTCCACTCTGACCATCGGTCACCCGCTCTCATTCATTCTATGTTATCCCACTATGTTTCTCCCAATGAAGAAGGGTCATGTCCCGAAACGTCACCTATCCATGTTCTCCAGAGATGCTGCCTCACCCGCTGAGTTGCTCCAGCACTTTGTGTCTACCTGGGATGTGACAGTAGATGGATCTCCCGGCCGCATCAGCTCAGATCCTCCGGAGCGCCCTGGGATTGGGACAATTGGGGTTTGGATCTGGGATGAGGGTGTGCCTGGAATGAAGCCTTCCCTCCGTGGTAGCAGTCAGTCAGGATGAATAAGTGCCCTGTACGTTGCAGTGTGTGAAAACTGTTTAGACTAGGGAAGTGATTTCAAACACAGGGGATGGTGAGTGTTTTACTGAGCATGACACAGTCTATTTGGAAAGGAATGATGTAAGCTGTGTACAAGACTGGGGCAATCTCTATGCAGCCACTCGGACCCAAATAAAGGAACTTGTTCAAGGAACAGGAAGAGACTGATTGCACCAATGTGCAAAACTGAGAGATATAGGAAGTCTTGTATACCAGCTGCTATAAGGTTTTACAATGCACAAAAATAACTTTGCAATTTTTTAGTATTCATTCATTGTATTTTAACTTATTAAGTATGGAAGCTATCTGAGGAAATGTGTGGTGTTATGTCTGTCTTGAAGCTGTTGTGGCACTGTAATTTCCTGTAAAGGATTATTAAAGGATCTATCTATCTATCTATCTATCTATCTATCTATCTATCTATCTATCTATCTATCTATCTATCTATCTATCTATCTATCTATCTATCTATCTATCTATCTATCTATCTATCTATCTATCTATCTATCTATCTATCTATCTCCCACTGTAGACCCTCACAACCCAACTCCCAAACACTCTGTGATTTTATTAAACTTTGCATGATCTAGAAATGCTTTGGGTTAAATCCCAGGGAATATTTCTGTGTGATAATACGCTTAGTTTAGTTTAGTTTAGAGGTGCAGCGTGAAAACAGGCCCTTCGGCCCACCGAGTCCGCACAGGCCAGCAATACTACACTAGAACTGTCCTGCAAATTGGAGACAATTTACACAGGCCAATTAACCTACAAACATGTATGTCTATGGAGTGTGGGAGGAAACCGGAGCACCCGGAGAAAACCCACGTGGTCACAGAGATAATAGACAATAGACAATAGGTGCAGGAGTAGGCCATTCGGCCCTTCGGGCTGGCACCGTCATTCAATGTGATCGTGTACAAACTCCATACAGAGAGTACCGATAGTCAGGATCGAACCTGGGTCCCTGGTGCTGTAAGGCAACAACTCTACCGCTGCGCCACTATGCCACCTTTGTTGGTCTGAGGCACTTGACATGATTGAACGGCTCACTGCTGTGCTGTATTCATGTAGGTTTCTCCAGTCAGGTTGTGGTATCTGCCCGAGCTGGGCTGAGAAACCTCCACAATCACAGCTTTCAGAGAGCTTTCAGTCAGTACATAGTGCCTGCTTCTCTCAGAGCCCCTGGGAACTCGTCCAGGGTGTATCCTCTTCCTAAACCCCTTACCCCCTCCCTATAATCCACCGCTCTCTCTCTCCGCTCTCTCACGCCTGTCACTATTCCCCCCTCCCCTCCCCTCCCCTCTCTCTGACATAGGAACATATTGGATGACAGCTGGGCAAATCAATCTACAAAAGTGATTATTCAATTAAAATATGGATGGGCCCCTTGCTTAAGGGAACAATTCTGCATGTGTTCAGTGGAATAGTGAGTGGATGTAAGGACAAGGGAGTTAAGCAAATATTGATACAGTGCAACCCATGGCAGTCTGAATGGAGCGTGTTAGAGGTCCATTATTCCAGCAATCAGTCCCCATGCCAGTCCGAATGAAAAACTACAAGTGCAAAAAGAAACATACGGCCTATTTACTGGTTGTGATTTCACCTCTTTGATTAACCCAATAAAGATCAAATGAAGGTAGACATAAATGCTGGAGAAACTCAGCGGGTGCAGCAGCATCTATGGAGCGAAGGAAATAGGCAACGTTTCGGGACGAAACGTTGCCTATTTCCTTCGCTCCATAGATGCTGCTGCACCCGCTGAGTTTCTCCAGCATTTTTGTCTACCTTCGATTTTCCGGCATCTGCAGTTCCTTCTTAAACACCAAAGATCAAATGAGCCCAGCTCGCTCAGGGATTGCTTCCGTCTTTGAGTCTTCTAGTTCCCGCACATTCTGCAGCCAAAGGTGTACATCGGCGGTGGAAGAGGGAGGCAGGAGTTTGCGTATTCTGTAGATGAGCAACTCAGCGGGACAGGCAGCAGTCTGACGAAGGGCCTCGACACGAAACGTCACCCATTCCTTCTCTCCAGAGATGCTGCCTGTCCCGCTGAGTTACTCCAGCATTTTGTGTCTATCTTCGGTGTAAACCAGCATCTGCAGTTCCATCCTCCTACACAATTGCATATGCTGTGTCTCCTCGATCTCGTGGAGTGTTTGTCGCCCTCGATGTGTGGGAAGGAACTGCAGACGCTGGTGACAGACACAAAAAGCTGGAGTAACTCAGCGGGACAGGCAGCATCTCTGGAGAGAAGGAATGGGTGACATTTCGGGTTGAGACCCTTCTCCAGACTGAGATATAAACAGGTACATAGAAAAAATGAATAAATGAAAAGTAATGAATGATTTTTTTCTATGTATCTCTTTATATCTCTTGTTTTCCTCCACGCTGCCTCTCAGTCTGAGGAAGGTTCTAGACCCGAAACGTCACCCATTCCTTTTCTCCAGAGATGCTGCCTGTCCCGCTGAGTTGCTCCAGCATGCTCACCGTCGATGGTTTGTCGGTCTGGTCAGATCTTTCTCATGAAGTGAACCCACCACCTGTCACATCTTCCCCTCTGCACCCCTTTCTGCCCCCCCCCCCCACCCTCTCCATGACTCGTTGGTCAATTCCACCCTCCCACCCACCCCTTCCCATCCCCTGGCACTTTTCCCTACAACTGCAGGAGATGCAACACTTGCCGTTACCCCTCCTTGTTCACCACCACCCAGGGACCTGGATCGCCATTCGAGGTGAGGGAAAGGTTTGCATGAACCTCCTCCGACCTTATCCACATAATTTGGTGCTCGTGATGTGTCCTTCTCAATGGTTTTACTACTAAAGGTATATAACATGTGGTTGTGTGTAAAGCAAACAACAAACGGCAGGAGTAACTCAGCGGGTCAAGTAGTATCTATGGAGATGAATGGAAACGTCCATGTTTTGGGTGGAGGCCCTGCAGCAGCAGCGTGAGTCCAGAGGAGAGGATCGGTTCGGAAAGCACATGCGCTTTGTCCACACCATTTGAACCTGCCCCCTCCCACTGCCACCCCCCACCCCTGCATTTTCCCCTCCACCTATCACTCATCTGCTTCTCCATCCCAACTCCACTCTTCCTTCTTCTCCCCCCACCCCCCCCCCCCCCCCCCCCCGCCCCTCTGTTCCTCACTCCTCTTAGGCCCAACTACCACCTCTGCCTAACCCTCTCCCCTTCCGTTCTCTATACCGACTATCTTTCCTCTCCGCTCTCAGTTCCAATGCAGGTCTCGGCCCAAACTGTCGACAATTCTCTTCACCTCCACAGATGCTGCTTGACCCGTTGAACTGCTCCAGCATTGTTTTATGCTCCGTGCACCAGCCTGGTGGCATCTACCTTCAGTAACAAAAGCAGAAGATGATGCAAATACTCAGCAGGTCAAGCACCGTCTGTGCAGGGAGAAACAGAGACAAGGTTTCAAGTTGACGATCTTTAATCAGCACAAGGAGAAACTAGAAATCAAACTTGTTTGTTATCACAAAGAAGGAGAGAGAGAAGAAAGGGTAATCGATTGGAAACAAAGAGAATGAATGTTAGCTCAGAGGCGGTGGTGAAGGATTGGTAATGGAAGGTTATCTGTCTGGAGGAGGTGTAAATTTAGTGGTGTTTTAGGCTTGAATCATCATTAGTGTCACATTCATCGAGACACAATGAAAAACTTTGTTCTGAGTAGGAAATTCATGACTGCAAAAGGTAGTGCAAGATGGGACCAAGGGTGAGAATGATTGGTGTGTGAGTGGATAGACACAAAAAGCTGCAGTAACTCAGGGGGTCAGGCAGCATCTTTGGAGAAAAGGAGTAGGTGACGTTTCAGGTCGAGACCCTTCTTCAGGCTGTGGTCCTCGATTATAACACAAACTGCTGGAGGAACTCAACGGGCCATGCAACGGAAGGAAATGGACAAGACAACATTTTGGGCCGGAACCTTCCTTCAGACTGATTGAGTAGCGGGGAGTAAGCTGTAGAAGAGAGGTATGAGTGGGCCAAAGCTGGGAAAGTGACAGTCTGAAGAAGGGTCTCCACCCAAAACGTCACCCATTCCTTCTCTCCAGAGATGCTGCCCATCCTGCCGAGTTCCTCCAGCATTTTGTGACTATCCTGAAAAGTGACAGGTTGACATATCTGAAGAAAGGTCTCGATCCGAAACACCATCTGCCATTTTTCCTTCCACAAACGTTGCCTGACCCATTGAGTTCCTCCAGTAGTTTATGTTTTCCTGCTCAAGATTCCAGCATCTGAAGTCTCTTGTGTTAAAGTACTCACCCAAAACGTTTGTGGTTTCTCCAGAGTCTTTCCTTCCCACTGTCTGGGAACCCAGCACTCCTTCCAGGTGAAGCAGAGAGGTCCTTGTACTTCTTCCAATCTCGTGCACTGCATTCAATGCTCCCGGTCTTGTCTACACTGGAGGAACCAAATGCAGGTTGGGCGGCCACCTCCTGCTTCAGTCCGCAAGACTGATCTTGAGCGTTCGATGGGTCCTGAGTTTAAAGCCCCCTCCCACTCAATCAGCAAGTTTCCGAAGGAGAGAGGGGTGGGCGGTCACATTGAATAAGTACAAAGTTTGTTTGGAAAAACTGTGCCAAGTGCGGGCGGCTCAGCACGCTTTGCAAATGCTGCACTAATGTGGTTGGCCTGTGATCATCTATCACCCAGAATGGGCTGGGATGGCAACTTCCCTTCCCCAGAGAACACTTTTTCATCCAGTTTGATTCTTGAGCTTCCAAGAGTTTTCCGCCCACCGCTATTGATTCAAACTTTGTATTTGGAGTTCTCTTCAGGTAGTGAGCGGAGTTGTTTAGTTTAGTTTAGTTTTAGGTTTAGGTTTAGGTTATTAGTGTCATGCGCACCAAGGTACAGTGAAAAGCTTTATTCTCCAAACAGATCGGTGGGCGGCACGGTGAGGAGCGGCAGAGTTGCTGCCTTACAGCGCTTACAGAGACCCAGGTTCAATCCCGACTGCGGGTGTTGTCTGTATGGAGTTTGTACGTCCTCCCCGTGACCGTGTGGGTTTTCACTGACATCTCCGGTTTCCTCCCACACTCCAAAGATGTTCAGGTTTTGTATAATTGGCTTGGTATAAATGTAAATTGTCCCTAGTGTGTGTAGAATAATGTTAATGTGCGGGGATCGCTGGTCAGTGCGGACTCATTGGGTCGAAGAGACTGTTTCCGCGCTGTAGCTCTAAACTAAACTAAAAGATCAGATATGCAATACATAAATACAATCAAATTAAACTCAAGAGCAATAGATAGATCAAAGAGGAAGATACAAAGTGCAGAATATAGTTTAATTTAGTTTAGTTCTCAGCATTGTAGCGCATTAGTTCCATTGACAAAGTCCAATGTCCTCAATGGGGTAGAGGTGAATTGGACAGTACTCTGGATTATGGGAGGAATGTTCGGAAACCTGATAACTGAAGGGAAGAAGCTGTTATTGAATCTGGCCGTATGCGCTTTCAAGCTCCTCTACCTTCTGCCTTACGAGAGCGGGGAGAAGATGGAATGCCCAGAGTGGAGCAAGTCTTTGATTATGTTGGCTGCTTTTCCGAGGCAGCATGAGGTGTGGATGGAGTCAATGGTGGGATGGCTGGTCTGTGTGATGGTGTGCGCTACATCTACAACTCACTACAGTTTGTTGCGGTCTTGGGGAGAACAGTTCACAATAATGGGTGTGTGGGATGTGATCTCTTCAAAATGAAGGAGACCTAGTGTGGACTAGGCAACAATTCAGTTGAGAAGATACTAACCACTGTCTCATTCACTGTCTCATTCTCATTCAAGGGCCGAATGGCCTATACCTGTACCTATTTTCTATGTTTCTACGTTTCAACTCCACTCAACATTGAGCCTGATGAGGCATTAGCACACCCTCTCCATTTTGCTCACTTATGTCCTTGACTACTTACTGTGTTTTGAACCTAGGAAGGTGATGGGGGCCTCAGGGCAGTAAGCCAGGGACTGTAGGCTGCCAGCTAACCAGTAAACAGAAGGAATGCTGCAACCTAACTCATGAGTGGAAGGTGCCATTTGGCCCATCCTGCTTGTGCTGGCTCTTGCCCAGCGAGTCCCATTCCCCTTGCTCTGTCTACATAGTCCTGCAAATGTTTCCCCTTCAAATATTTGTCCAATTCTCTTTTGAAAGGCACCACTGTTGTAGGTTTTGGCCGTCTATCCAGTTTTCTTGTTATAATTATGGGATAACAACCAAATATAACGAATCACACTTAATCATAAGTGAGTTGAATAATTTAGCATGTTTATGATTTTTCTTTGAAGGCTACGCAGATCACAGAAGAGACCTGGCACTCACAGTAGGTCAAAGCACAAGATCACTTTCTATGGGAGCAACTGAAAGAAATGCAAGAAATGAAAGAACAAACTTGCATCTATTCAGCATTTCAACCACTTGAATGCATCCCAAATCATGTAACATTATTCAAATGAAGCATTTTATGGATGCACCAAACTTCAACAAACAGCAATGTGGTAACAATTAGGTAAGGTTTCCCATTGATGTAAGGTAAAGGGCCTGTCCCACTCGGGCATCATTTGCGCGTCGCGCAGGTGGCACGCAAAGATTTTGCGAATCCCAAACTCCTGGGGCACTGCGCGCGACCACACGTCATTGCCTACGTCACCACGCACCATGCGCGCGTAATGCACGCCATGTGCACGTAATGCCCGCCATGCGCGCATCATGTGCGCGTCAAGACACGCGCGTTGTGCGCCGTGACGCATAAATGATGTCGCGTAAATGACGCGCAAATGACGCCCAAGTGGGACAGGCCGTTAAGTCATTAATATTGGCCAAAACACCATAACGTTTCCTTCAAAGAACTGCAATGGGGCCTCTCATGACTACATGGGAGAGTAGACTAACAAGTTATAGAACTGTGGCCAATGCATGGAACAGAAAATAAAACATGCCCTTTGGCCCAACACATCCCAGCTGAACAATATACCTCATCAATGCTGTCTGACTTGTGTGTGTTTGATCCCTATCCCTCTAAACTTTCTGATCCATATACCTTCCCAAACATCCTTTAAATGTTCTTATTGTACCTGACTCAACCAATTTTATTGGCAGCTCGTACCATATACATACCACCCTCTGTGTGAAAAAGTTGCCCCTCAGATTCTAGCTTAGTTTACTATAGTTTAGTTCATTGTCACGTGTATCAAGGTACAGTGGAATGCTTGCTATCCAGTCAGTGAGAAGACAATGCATGATTACAAACGAGCCATCCACAGTGTAAGGGAATGTTGTGAATGATGTTTAGTGCAAGATAAAGTTCAGTGAAGTCCGAATAAAGATCGTCCGAGGGTCTCCAATGAGGTAGATAGAAGCTCAGGCCCACTCTCTAGTTGTTGGTTGGATGGCTCAGTTGCCTGATAACAGCTGGGAAGAAATTATCCCTGAATCTGGTGGTGTGTTTTCACACTTCTGTACCTCTTGCCCGATGGGAGAGGGGAGAAGAGGGAGTGGCTGCGTGAGACTGGTCCTTGATTATGCTGCTGGCCTTGCCGAGGCAGCGTGAGGTATAAATGGAAGGGAGGTTGGTTTGTGCGACAGTCTGGGCTGCGTCCACAATTCTCTGCAATATTGCTATTAAATCTTTCCCCCTCACCTTGAACCTCTGCAAGAGGGCTGAAAATGCTAATTCCAGAAGGGCTTGGAGTAATTGGTAGGGGTGATGTTGGGTGATGTGGTGGGGAAATAGGCTGCACTCAGAGGGTTAAATCACTGCTCCTCTCCTGATCGGTATTTGGAGCTGACTGGTTCTCCAACTATTATGATTGACCTTTGAAAGTTAATTAGAACTGGAGATGACCTTGCAGTGAAATGACAGCTCATTACCTTCAAATTCATTATCCACATTTTGGCCAAAACCTTCGATCAAAGCAGCACCTGTCTGTAATTAAACATCTTACTCTGACCCAGGCTCTGTAACTATGGCTTCCAGATGCACGTTATCTCAGCAAATATGCACTGACCCTTCCCAAAGTATCTCCGCGAGAAACTGAAACATTACCTTAACCACTGAAGAATATTGTAACTGATTTTCATTGTAGTTTCTGATATTTTTCACCTCAATATTCTGTGTCTAGAATTTAGTTTAGTTTAGAGATATAGTGCGAAAACAGGCCCTTCAGCCCATCGAATCTGCGCCGACCAGAGATCCCCGCGAGAAAAAGAATGGGTGAAATTTCAGATCGGGACCCTTCTTCACACTACTCTGGTACCATTCCATTAACCACTGGCGTGGCTGGGATCAATTAACCTAGTTAGAAAGATGTTCATTCTTTGATGGGATGAGTATACAGGCAGCACAGGGGTGGAGCTGCTGCCTCACAACACTAGAGACCTGGGTTTGATCCTGACCTCGAGTGCTGTCTGTGCGGAGTTTGCACGTTCACTCTACAACTGCCTGTATTTCCAGGCGGTGCTCCAGTTTCATCCCATATCCCAAAGTCATGGAGGGTTGTAGATTAATTGGCCACTTTAAATGGCCCCCAGTGTGCATGGGAGTGGGAAAGTAGGGAAACATAGATCGCGAGTGAACAGGCGGTTGGCGTGAATTCCATGGGCCGAAGAGTGTATTTCCATGTACTGTCTCTAAACTATACCTCAAGAGCTTTGCGGCTCAAGACGGCAGCTCATCAGCATCTCCTCAAGGACAATTAGAGATGGTCAATTAAATGGTGGCTCAGCCTCTGAAGCCCACATTCTTTGAATGAATAAACACAGTCAGTGGGGATGTTCCACTTCATGGAAGTTTTCCTGAAGCTTTTCCTCTGTCCAGATGTTAATCTTTAACCGTGGTGAAGCTGGGAATTACTACGGATCTATTTCTATGCATTCGAATGCCCATCAGACCAGGCTGAGCATAATTCCAGCCTCAATTTACAATTGAATCTGCTGCCTTCACCCCTTTAAAGTGAACTTCACTACAACTTACGGTCTGACCATGCACCTGTCCAAATGTCTTTTAGTCATCTTGCATCTAGCATCATCTTGCTGCTTTAAGTGTGATTTTTTCCCTCTTTCCTCTCTTTGTAACTTCCTCTAACACCACCACTTTGTCCACATTGCCCCTGACTGACCTTCACATATACATTCTTCCCTTCTTAAAGCATCTGGACCAGATTCTCCAGCATTCCTCGTTTAAATCTGCCCTCTTTTCGAACCCCCTAATCTGCAGCACTGTGGCGCAGTGGTGGAGTTGCTGCCTTACAGCGCCAGAGACCCGGGTGCGATCCTGGCCACGGGTGCCTGTACGGAGTTTGTACTTTCGCCCCGTGACCGCGTGGGTTTTCTCCGGCTGCTGCGGTTTCCCCCACATTCCAAGAATTGTACATTTTCCCTATTGTGTAGGATAGTGCCCACTGGTCAGTGCCCACTCAGTCAAGAGTCAAGAGAGTTTATTGTCATGTGTCCCAGATAGGACAATGACATTTGTACTTTTGCTTCAGCACAACAGAATATAGTAGGCATGAATACAGAACAGATCAGTGTGTCCATATACCATTATAAAAATATATACACACATGGATAAATAAACAGATAAAGTGCAACTAAACAGATAATGGGCTATTAATGTTCAGAGTTTTGTTTGATTTGAGTTTAATAGCCTGATGTCTGTGGGGAAGGAGCTATTCCTGAATCTGGGCGTTGCAGTCTTCAGGCTCCTGTACCTTCTACCTGAAGGTAGCAGGGAGATGAGTGTGTGGCCAGGATGGTGCGGGTCTTTGATGATGCTGCCAGCCTTTTTGAGGCAGCGAAGGCGATAGATCCTCTCGATGGAAGGGAGGTCAGAGCCGATGATGGACTGGGCAGTGTTTACTACTTTTTGTAGTCTTTTCCTCTCCAGGGCACTCAAGTTGCCGAACCAAGCCACGATGCAACCGGTCAGCATGCTCTTTACTGTGCACCTGTAGAAGTTAGAGAGAGTCCTCCTTGACATGCCGACTCTCCGTAATCTTCTCAGGAGGTAGAGGCGCTGATGTGCTTTCTTTGTCATTGCATCAGTGTTCTCGGACCAGGAGAGATCTTCAGAAATATGCAAGCCCAGTCATGAGTCCGTGGGCTGAAGGGCCTGTTTCCGTGCTGTATCTCCAAACTAAATTTGCGCATTAAATTCACAGATGACAATCTTACCTGTATCATTCCGATTTGAAGTGATTTGGGAATTCTTGTGCATGTTTGAGTGTTGCAACTGCTCTTACAGACTGAGAATGGATGAGGTGATCTGATAATTTTGCAATTGATTGATCTGCCTATAACCAATAACTCGCGAGCACTAAAAGCGTTCACACTGGTTACACCAGAAGTAGTTGGTGAGGTGGTTTTTGTTGCATCAATGCTAATTTTCTCCCAAAGACTGTCAATAGGGGTGTAGATCAAAGATCAAAGCCCATTAATGAACAGGCCAACCCTGCCATTACCCTCGCGATGGTTTAAAACATAATTCTGTGGTTCAAAACAGAGTTATCCAATTACCCAAAGCCCAGGGCTATTGACATATTTAAATAGGAGATAATGCACTGAAAGCTCGCAGTTATTAGTCAATACTTCCACAAAGCGAACTTCAGCTGATGTATCTGTCCAAACACATGGCCTTTGAAGTTCTTGCAGAAGTCTTGAAGTTTGCACCTTGTCATTGTTCAGAGAAGGATGCACCTGCAGTACAATTGTAATTCTTTTGTCATTTGTGGTGTGCGGATTGCCAGTGTAATCTATGATTACGCTTTTGTTCAGCAAAGGACAAACTTGCAATTATCTTTCTATTCCATTGACACGCAAGGTGTGTGTGTGTGTTACTGGCAAAGCCGACAGTTATGGCCCTTCCTTGATTCTGGTCGAGGGGATGGAGGTGAACCACCTTTGTGTGGCGGAGTTACGCCCACAGTGCTTTAGGGCAGAGTCTTTCAGCGAGACTGATATATTACTGAGCCGGGATGGAGTGTGAACTGGGTGGGTATTTGTCAGGAATGGTGATCGCACCTGTCCCGCTACCTGGCTCTTCCAGATTATAAAGGTTGTGTATTTGTAAGATGCTGACACAGCAGCCTTGGTAAATTGGTGCAAGGCCAGTTGTAAGAGCTGCACTCTGCAATCCCTGTGGGACAACAGATGAGGATGTGAAGGTTTAAGGTGGAGGGTGGCGTTGAGAATAATGGGCTTAGTATTAAGAGGAGTTGGCATGGAGGGGTTGCTGAGGGTGAGGTCATTGTTTATACCAAAGACAGACTCAAAGTGCTGGAGTAACCCAGCAGGTCAGGCAACACCTCTGGAGAAAAAGGGTAGGTGACGTTTTGCATCGGGAAGCCTTCTTCAGACAGAACAGGGTTCCGACCCGAACCATCCCCTTACTTATAGAAACATATAACATTATAAAAGGACTGGACAAGCTAGATGCAGGGAAAAATGTTCCCAATGTTGGGTGAGTCCAGAACCAGGGGCCACCATCTTAGAATAAAGGGGAGGCCATTTGAGGTGAGAAAAAAACGTTTTCACCCAGAGAGTTGTGAATTAGTGGAATTCCCTGCCGCAGAGGGCAGTGGAGACCAAATCGCTGGATGGATTTAAGTGAGAGTTAGATAGAGCTCTAGGGGCTGGTGGAATCAAGGGGTATGGGGAGAAGGCAGGCACGGGTTATTGATTGGGGACGATCAGCCATGATCACAATGAATGGTGGTGCTGGCTCGAAGGGCCGAATGGCCTCCTCCTGCACCTATTTTCTATGTTTCTATGTTACAATGACAATGACAGTGACAGAGATGAAGTATGCTGTAGCGGTAGTGGTTCTTGTTTTTTTGAGATTGTCTCTTCCTCAATTCCTCAATTCCTCAATTCCTCATGTGAGCGAGCACAACTGTTTATACAGCTACCCCAAGCCAGGACAATCCAGTGGTTATTGCCTCCAGTTGTGTGTGTCAGTGCCAAATCTCTTTAGGGATGTTCCAAGAGAGGCTTTGAAGTCAGCTGCAGAGTGGCTGCTTTGGTCTTCCATCATCAGGCATTCTTTGGACTTGTCCTATCCGCCTTATCTGTGATTCTTTCAGCAATATACTGCGGAGGTATGTCTGTGTGTCTAGGACCGAGTCTGGGTGTTGGAGTCTTGTCTTGCCACTTGATGGGAAGTCCCCTGCAGCAGACAGTGGTGAAGGTGTCCGGCATGTCTATTGTACACTGTCCATGTCTCCATAGAGTGCTTAGTTTAGTTTAGCCTACCTTAGTTTAGTTCACCTTCGCTGAGTTTAGCTTAATCTATTTTAGCTTATTTTAGCTTAATTCAGCTTAGCTTATTTTAACTTTAGTTTAGTTTGGTTTAGTTTGGTTTAGTTTAGCTTAGTTTACTTTTCTTTACTTTAGTTTATTGTCACGTACCAGGCCACAATGAAAGTGTTTTTGTTGCGTTTAGAAATACTACACATGATTACAATCGAGCCATCCACAGTGTACAGATACAGGATAAAGGGAATAAATGTTAGTACAAGATAAAGTTCAGTAAAGTCCAATTAAAGATAGTCTGAGGGTCTCCAACGAGGTAGATGTTAGGTCAGGACTGCCCTCTAGCTTGTGATGTGATGGTTCAGGTGGCTATGACAGCAGCACGATACACCTTTGGTTGGTCTTCAGGCTGATTCCTCTTTGTTCCCATACATTACTTCTCTTCCAGATGCAGAGCTGACTTTTTAGTTTAGTTTAGTTGACGTGGAAACAGGCCCTTTGGTCCACCGAGTCTGCGCCAACCAGCAATCCCCGCACATTAACATTATACTACACCCTAGCGACAATTTACAATTTACAGATGTCAATTAACCTACAAAATCTGTACGTCTTTGGAGGAAACCAAAGCATGTGGAGAAAACCCAAGTGGTTACAGGGAGAATGTACAAACTCCATACAGGCGGCACCCGAGGTCGGGATCGTAGCTAGGTCTTTGGCGTTGTAAAGGGCCTGTCCCACTTCCGTGATTTTTTTTGGCGACTTGCCTGCACCTGTCATAGTCGCAGCACGTCGCCGAAAATGTTCAACATGTTGAAAATCCAGCGGCGACTAGAAAAAGGTACGACTCTTATACAGGCGTCACCATGTTGCTGGAAAAAATCGCGTAAGTGGGACAGGCCCTTAAGGCAGCAACTCTACCACTGTCCAACAAACACTGTGCCGCCCGCCCAACATTGCTTCATGGATTTCACCAACATGTCATCCTACAAGAATTTGCTGCCAGTGACACATTTAAAGAGTGAAAATCTCTATTGTAAAATAGGGTACACAATAGCAATTCACAACCTTCACCTCCACTAGCAGTAAAGTGATAATACGTTTCGGGTGGAGACCCTTCTTCAGACTGAGAGAAATGAGAGATATGAAAAGGTACATAGAACAAATTAATGAAAGGTTTGCAAAAGGCCAGCAACAATGATGAAGGATAGCTGGAGACCACAATGGTCCATTGTTGGCTGTGAGGAAGGTGACTAAAGGGACAAGTGAAACTGTGAAACTAAGCATAGCGACAGGAAAACTAGTACGATGACTTAGGTTGGGGAGGGACGATGAGAAAGGGGATGCAAGGGTTACTTGAAGTTGGAGAAGTCAATGTTCATACCGCTGGGGTGTAAGCTGCCCAAGTGAAATATGAGGTGCTGCTCCTCCAATTTGCGTTTGGCCTCACTCTGACAATGGAGGAGGCCCGGGACGGAAAGGCCAGTATCGGATCGATAGGGGAGTTAAAAAGTTGTGGAATAGGTGGGATATTCTATGAGGAAAGCTGAGCAAACTAGGGTTGTATCCACTGGGGTGCAGAAAGCTGAAAGGGGCCATGATTGAAACCTCTGACACTCTGAGCAGTCTCCACAGGAGCATGTGGAGAGGACACTATCTCTTGTGGGAGAATCTCAAACAAGAGTCGTGTTTTACAATCAACAATTGCCCATTTACGACAGAGGTGAGTAGTGTTGAGTGAGAGCTCGCTGGGGATAGGCATCAATGTGGAATTGAGGTTACAGGACTTTGGTTAGGCTGCATTTGAATTATTTTGTGCAGTTCTGTGAACCATAGGATTGCACTAGACTATTGTGGTTACCTGGATTTACACTTAGTAATTTTTTGTATTTTTGATTATTATATATGGTCTCTGTGTTATTGCAGTAACTTGCTCCATCTGGAGAGATGCTTAGGATCCCGGACAGTGGACAGGCGGAGGTAGAGGGCAGGTGTTTCATTTCCTGTTGCAGAGGGAAGTGGGAAGAGGGGAGGGCGTTGGCGGAGGTGGAATCAGACCCAAGCAGACGCATTGGTCCCTTCAGAAAGCTGAAAGCAAAGGAAAGGGAATGGTGTGATTAGAAACATAGAAACATAGAAAATAGGTGCAGGAGTAGGCCATTCAGCCCTTCGATCCAGCACTGTCATTCAATATGATTATGGCTCATCATCCAATATCAGTACCCCATTCCTGCTTTCTTCCCATATCCCTTGATTCCATTAGCCTGAAGACCAATATCTAACTCTCTCTTAAAAACATCCATTGAATTGGCCATCACTGCCTTCTGTGGCAGAAAATTCCACAGATTCACAACTCATCTTTTTCCTCATCTCAGTCCTAAATGGCCTACCCCCTATTCTTAAACTGTGACCCCTAGTTCTGGACTCCCCCAACAACCGGAACATTCTTCCTGCATCTAGCCTGCCCAATCCCTTAAGAATTTTATATGTTTCTATAAGATATCCTCTCATCCTTCCAAATTCCAGTGAATACAAGCCCAGTCGATTAGTGATGGCACCTCTTCAGAAGTGTCACAAATTGTGGAGGAAGATGGATTATTTTCTTTGGAACGCCGGAGATTGAAGGTAGACCTGATAGAAATATATAACATTGTGAGTGGCATAGATAGTGTAGACAGTCAGAACCTTTTTTCTCTGGGTAGAAATGTCAAATACTAGAGGGCCTAGCTTTAAGTTCAAGTTCAAATTCACATTTATTGTCAGATGCACCAATTAAGGTAAAGTGATATTTGAGTTACCATACAGCCATACTAAGCGAAAAGAACACAATATTCATGTATAATAAAATGTAACAAAAACATCCACCACAGTGGAATCAACATTCCCCACTGTGATGGAAGGCAATACAATTCAGGCATCTTCGTCTTAGTTCACCTTTGGTCGGGGCACTTGCCGTTGCCGACAGTCCGATGTCCAGGCCCTCTCGTCGGGATGATCTAAACTCTGACGTCGGGACGGATTGGAACACTCCGTGGCATGGAGCTCCTGAGTCGGCCACTTCTTACTGGAGATACGAAACGGGAAAATATCGTATCTCCGTCGAGGTAAGTGCCTGAAAAAGAGTTCCCCCTTAGGGCGTTACAGGTGGCCGAAAACTTTCAACGTTGAAAATCCAGCGGTGACCAGAACAAGGTACGACTCTTTGGGCGACTACTCACGACCATACAGGCTTCACCCAGCGACATGTCGCCAGGGTGTTGCCTGTATGGTCGTGAATAGTCTCCTAGTCACCCAAAGAATCATAGCGTCTTTCTGGTCGCCGCTGAATTTTCAACATGTTGAAAACTTTCGGCAACCTATGACGGGTGCCGACAGTCGCCGAAAAAGTTGAGTAAGTGGGACAGACCCTTAAAGGAGATTAGTTTCTCTTGGCTTCATGTTGGAAGACATTGTGGGCTAAAGGGCTTGTTCTTGTGCTGTAGCTTTCCATGCTCCATGTTCTATCTGATGGGCTGGAAAGACCGTATCCTGGTTCATGGCAGCAAGAGAAGGCAGAAATCCAGGACCATGAGACACAAAAGTGCTGGAAAATCTAAGCGGGAGTCAGGCAGCATCTCTGGAGCACATGGGTAGGTGACTTTTTGAGCCAGGACTCGTTTTCAGATTGATTGTGATGGGGAAGGGGGGGGGGAATTCGGTGGAAGAGTTGCAGGACAAAGCCACTTTGTCATGACCTACTAGAACTCCCAGTTGCTAGCCACTTTATCCATCCTTCCCATTCCCACACTGACCATTCTGCCCTGGGCTTCCATTGCCAGGGTGGGAGCCACATGCAAACTGTAGGAACAGCACCTCATACTCTGCTTGGGTCGCTTACAACCCAATGGTGTGAACCTTGAATCGGCACAGAGCGGTGCAGCAGTGGTGAGGGCACCAACGGCCACGCATGGCCAGGCTGACCCTGTAGCACTGCAACAGACCTTCGTGGTCAGATTAAGAACTCTACACCTACAACAACTGAGACTTAAAAATGGCACCAAATCTGGCGATTCTCAGTGTACTACTGCTACACACTTGTACCATATCTGAGATGCTTATCTAAGTTATATCTAAGTGATTATGCATAGTGATACTTGTACTGAACTGTAAACAAAAATGAATTTCACTGTACCGCAGTACAAGTGACAACTAAAGTGCCATGTAACCATTGAGGAGTGATTCTCTGGGAAATGATAGCCTGATGTTTATTTGTAGGGAGGAACTGCAGATGCTGGTTTACACTGAAGGTAGACGCAACATGCTGGAGTAACTCAGCAGGACAGGCAGCATTTCCATTCCTTCTATCCAGAGATGCTGCCTGTCCCGCTGAGTTACTCCAGCATCTTGTGTCTATTTTCAGCCTGATGTTTATTGATGAGGTGAGGTCCACAGGAGGTGGAAGCACAAGGCGTTCAGATGCCTCAAATGGTGAAACAGAATATCCTGGATGTGCTCAGCAGTTCAGGTAGCATCTATGGAGAAAGAGATTTAATGTTTCAGGTCGATAAAAAAGCTGGAGAAACTCAGCGGGTGAGGCAGCATCTATGGAGCGAAGGAATAGGCGACGTTTCAGGTCAGTGATTTAGCATTAGAGGTTAAAGATAAGTTTTAAGATGCAACGATATGTAGAGTAGAGATAAGAGTGGAGGGCAGGAGGAATCCAATGACCAAAGTGGAGGTGGAGTGGGGAGAAGGAGTTTGGGAAACGTGCAGCGAATGGCAAAAGGCAGAGCCGCAAGTGGTGCAATTAGCAAACGATTCATAAATACGAGAAAATGCCGTCAGAAACGAGAAGAAAAAAAGAATATGCAAATACTAGAAAAACACAGCTAGTGACTAATGCATCACGAAACAGCTCTGGTCTGGTCTGGAAGTTTAATGCAATGTTGGGCCAGGTCTTTGGGGAATGATGTGTTGGAGATGTGAGGAGAGGTTGCAGAGAGAGAGAGAGAGTGAGTGCGTGGAGTGGAAAAGTTGAACGGTTGATCTCATGCCGGCTGCAGGCAATAAAAGGAGTGTTTTCCCATTTCGGAAAAACACTTCCGTTATTTGGTCACAAACATACCAGACGTAAAAGGCAATGCATGTTTAGCAGGTAGTCAAGGAATGGAGTAGAAGTCTGACTGCGCCTCCCAGACCTGTGCCCTTTACTAGATAGAGGGGGGAGCGGTGCAGGGTAGCACCACCACTTGCAGGTTCCCCTTCACGGCGCGCGCCAGTCTGATGTGGAAATAGAATGATGCGTCTGTTTCACCTTGTTCAATTCAGGATTTGTGTTGAGTTTCTGGCTTGCGCACAATTCTCGTTGGAACCAATACTCGACACCTCATCATCCTCCACTAATATTTTGTTGTTAAAGAACTTTCTCTTTTGCTCGTGGTAAAATAACTCAGTACGACCTTAACCCCCGAGGTCTGTGTTTTTCTATTTTAAATAAACATAGGAAAGTCAGAAAAAAGGTTTCAAGGGTGTGGGGATGGGGACGAGGAACGGGACCTTGGAGAATACGGATTATGGAAACCTGAAGCTAATGGGCATAAATTTAAAATTAATTATTTTTTATTATAGGGCAGCATGATGGCGCATTGGTAGAGTTGTTGCCTGACATCGCCAGAGATCCCAGTTCGATTCTGTCTACGGGTGCTGGCTGTAAAGAGTGTGTACATTCTCCCCGTGACCGCATGGGTTTTCTCCGAGTGCTTTGGTTTCCTCCCACATTCCAAAGACTGGCAGGTTTGTAGATTAATTGGGTTCTGAAAATTGTACAATGTCCTTCGTGTGTGTAAGATAAAGCTAGTGTACCGGTGATCGTGGTCGGTGCAGACTCCGTGGGCCCTGCTTCCACGCTGTATCTCTAAAGTCGAAATACTATCCTGGATGAGGTTTGCTATCCTGGCACAGTTGTTGACGAGCCCAGAGGTCTCCCTGTAAACACCAGCGGAAAGCCAAGCATAATCCAGACTGACAGATCCGTGCAAAGGTACAGTAGGTTTGGATGTGTTGACTTTCAGAACAAATGCCAGCCCTGGTCCTTTCCAGTTCTTGGAGACTCCACTACAACCCTGAAGTGTTGGAAAGTACACTTGGTCAGAACACTTCATCACAAACATTGACTATGCAGTAAAGACATTGCCTGTGGTGGGAAAAATGCAGCAAAACTGACAGCCCTGGTAACTAGAGCAAACATGGGTTTTAACAGCTGCAGCACTGCAGACAGACGGCACCAAACTGTGCCACTTAAATGTGAGATTCCACTGTTCAACCAGACATCTGGATTTTTCAATCAAGTCTTAACTAAAATTGGAGTAGGCAGCAAGGTTGGCACTGAGTTTTGAATAGAATCAGCTGTGGTATACTTGGCAGTGTTCTCGTCTGATTTAAAAAGGTGTGGATACAGCTCACATCCCGAGGTTTCATTTAATTTAGTTTAGTTTAGTTTAGAGATACAGCGTGGAAACAGGCCCTTCGGCCCACCGAGTCCATGCTGACCAGCGATGACCCAGACACTAGTTCTATCCGATACACTAGGGACAATTTACAGAAGCCAATTAACCTGTAAACATGCACACCTTTGGAATGTGGGAGGAAACTAGACCACCCGGACGACAGAAAACCCATGTGCTCACAGGGAGAACGTGCACACTCTGTACAGACAGCACCTGTAGTCAGGAGTCTCCGGGGCTGCAAGGCAGCAACACTACTGCTGCGCCACCGTGCTGCCCTAAATTTGAATGCAAGTATCTCATCTTACCCTCCAGTGCAGCACGGCGGGAACTCTGGCCCTTCAGCAGTGCCACTCTCCCAATGAATTGTTAAGCTGTGGCCCCATCTACTCTCACAGGCCGTTGCAAATCTTCCTCTGACATTGCTTTGCAAACGGATTTAACATTTCTCCACTGATACCATGTCCCATGTTTAATGCTCAATGAACGACATCAGATTATTTGGTCTTTATCGGATTGCTTCTTGGAGGTAAACTCAGAGCTCATATTGGTCAACATGCAAACATACAAATGAAAAGAAAGATTAAGCCACCTTGGACATTAAGCCTGATCTGCCAATGAATAAGATCATGGCTGGTCTGACCGTAATCTCATGTCCACTCTCCTTGTCTATCGGTGATAACCTTTCATCCACCTGCCTAACGAAAATCAATCTACATCTACCTTAAAAATACTCAACGAAGACACAAAGTGCTGGAGTAACTCAACGGGTCAGGCAGCAGCATCTCAGTAGAACATGAATAGCTGATGTTTTGGGTTAGGACATTCTTCAGACCGATCGTGGGGGGCTATGGGGAGGGGAGGGGGGGATGAGGGAAGAAAGCTAGAATAGAGGAAGGACAGAACAAAGCATGACAGGAAATAGGTGAACACACAGGAGAGGGGGTGTCTCGTTTAGTTTAGGGATACGGCGTGGTAACAATCCTATCAAGTCCATGCCCATCGAATCCACGCCGTGCAACAATCACCCCATACACTAGCTCTACCCTCTATGGCAATCCTCTATGAGGAAGGACATTCTTGCCATAGAGGGAGGACAGAGAAGGTTCACCAGACTGATTCCTGGGATGTCAGGACTTTCATATGAAGAAAGACTGGATAGACTCGGCTTGTACTCGCTAGAATTTAGGAGATTGAGGGGGGATCTTATAGAAACTTACAAAATCCTTAAGGGGTTGGACAGGCTAGATGCAGGAAGATTGTTCCCGATGTTGGGGAAGTCCAGGACAAGGGGTCACAGTTTGAGGATAGAGGGGAAATCCTTCAGGACCGAGATGAGAAAAACATTTTTCACACAGAGAGTGGTGAATCTCTGAAACTCTCTGCCACAGAAGGTATTTGAGGCCAGTTCATTGGCTATATTTAAGAGGGAGTTAGATGTGGCCCTTGTGGCTAAAGGGATCAGGGAGTATGGAGAGAAGGCAGGGATGGGATACTGAGTTGGATGGTCAGCCATGATCATATTGAATGGCGGTGCAGGCTCGAAGGGCCGAATGGCATACTCCTGCACCTATTTTCTATCCTAACGCTAGGGACAATTTACCGAAGCCGATACACCTACAAATCTGCCCGTCTTTGGAATGTGAGTGGAAACCAGAGCACCCGGAGAAAAGCCACGCGGTCACAGGGCGATCGGACAGACTCTGTACAGACAGCACCCGTGGTCAGGATGGAACTCGGGCCTCTGGCGCTGTAAGGCAGCAACTCCACTGCTGTGCCGTTCAGCCATAGAGTTGAGTTACCGCTTTTAGAACCTTTCGCGGGGCAGAAGGTTGGACAAAGGCCAGAGATTTAAAAAAGGAATGAGGCAAAAGGATTGGAGAGATGCAAACTGTGAAGCCAGTGGAATGAATGTGTGGGGGCGGAAGAAACAGATGCGACTCTAGGTGGGGCACAAGAAATGGGTAGGGGTGAAATGGGGGGGTTGGGGTGGGGGGGGGGGGGGGGTGGAAGGGGAGAGGAGGTCTCTGTGAGGAGGAGGGTTCCAGATTCACGACGCTCCAAGACACAGCAATTCCTTCACCTTTGTTTTAAATGGGTAATTTTGTGCTTGGTTAACCTTAGTTGTATATTCTCCCACAAGAGGAATCTTTGGAGTTATGGAGAGACTCAGACTTCATCCATCTGGGTCCATGCTGACCATCAACTGCCCATTCACACTAATCATACCTTCATCCCATTTTTATTGTCCCCACATTGAAATCAACTCTTCCATATTCTGCCACGCCTCCACGTTAGAGCCAGTTAACTTGTGTCTTTGGAATGTGGGATGAAACCGGGGCACCTGGAGGAAACCCACGTGGTCACAGGGAGATCATACAAATTGCACGCAGGCAGCACCACAGGTCAGGATTGCACCCATGTCTCTGACCATACAAGGCAGTGTCTCTACCAGTTGCACCACTGTGCAACCACAAATTCCCTCCACAACCACACTCTCACGGCCCCTCAGGACCTTCTATGTTCCAATCAACCCCCTTTCCATCTTCTAACTTCCAGTGGACACTAGTCTTCCAGTCTGAAGAAGGGCCTCGACCCGAAACGTCACCCATTCCTTCTCTCCAATGATGCTGCCTGACCCGCTGAGTTATTCCAGCTTTTTGTGTCTATCCAGTGGACACTAGTCTAGCCTGTCCAAACTCACCTCACAAGGCAATCTATCCATTCCAGTGTTATCTCGTAAAACCTCCACTGAACTGCTCTTGACGCATTGCATTCCTTCCTTAAATAAGAAGGCCAGCATGCCCACATGCTCCAGATGCGGTCTCACTAATGTTTAAGAAGGAACTGCAGATGCTGGAAAATCGAAGGTAGACAAAAAAGCTGGAGAAACCCAGCGGGTGAGGCAGCATCTATGGAGCGAAGGAAATAGGCAACGTTTCGGGCCGAAAGCGCAGCATAAATCCACTGCTTTTGCAGCCGGTTCTGCTGGCAATAAAATATAACATTCCGTTAACTTTTCTAATCGCTTGCCAATCTGCACACGAGCCTTTTTGCCAATCGTACATTAGTTTCTCTCCACATCTCACTCTCTCACCATTGGGATATTGTGCATCTTTTTTTATTTTTCCCCATGATAAAGGGTTAATTTCACGTTTTTCCACGTTATACACCACCTGGCCTCTCATTTTACCCATCCAGACTCATTTCTCACCTCCTCATATCTTCCGTCTAACTTACTCTTCTTCCGAACTTGGTGTCATGAACAAAGTTAGCAAACATATGTCGGTGCCTTTAACCAAGTCATTCATGGTCATTGGAAAAACATGAAGCATCAGCATCTGTCCTTGAGGCACACCAGTTGTTACAGCTTGCCAACCAGGAAAAAACTTGTTTATATCTATTCAGTTGCTTGCCAGCCATCCAATCTTGCCAGTATGTTCAGTTACCCATGCCAATATGTAACCTCCAGCGACATGACCTTTCATTTTCTGTAATAATAGAATAGAATAGAATAGTTTCTTTATTGTCATTGTAACATGAACCATGTACAACGAAATTGTAAAATGTCAGCCAGTCAGTGCACCATTCAAACATTTCTAAAAGCTAACGATACATACAAGGTAAAATATTTAAAAAAAGATAAACAACTAAAATAAATATCATGAAAATAGCACGCATAAACACCCAGCCCTACATCCTTCTGTCGATTTCACAGTCTCTTATTATGTATCGCCCCTGCGTTCCTTGGCGGCTACATTTAGTGCCTTTATAGCAGTGGGGTAAAAACTGTTTTTAAGTCTGTTTGTCCTTGTCCTTGTAGATCTGTACCGTCTGCCTGACGGTAACAGTTCAAACAGGGAGTGTCCGGGGTGGGAAATGTCCTTTATAATACTCTGGGATTTTTTGATGCAGCGGGAACTGTGTAAGTCCTCCAAGGTAAGGAGAGGGCAGCCGACAATCCTCTGGGCGTTGTCAATGGCCCTCTGGAGCGCTTTCCTCTGAGCCGCTGTGCAGCTGGTGTACCATACGCATACACAGTATGTTAGGATGCTCTCAATGGAGCACCGATAAAAGGACAGCAGCAGTCTCTGAGTGATGTTATTCTTCCTGAGCACCCTCAGGAAGTGCAGTCTCTGCTGGACCTTTTTCAGCAGCGCAGAGGTGTTCACGCTCCACATCAGGTCCTCCTCAATATGGATTCCCAGGAAGCGGAAATCCGCCACCCTCTCCACACAGTCCCCTCTGATAGTTAATGGTACCATGTCCGTTTTATTCTTTCTGAAGTCTATTATTATTTCCTTTGTCTTTAAGGTGTTGAGGAGCAGGTTATTTTCTCCACACCACACTGTCAGCTGCTCCGCCTCATCCCGGTAGGCGTACTCGTCCCCCCCGGAGATGAGTCCCACCACCGTAGTGTCATCCGCAAATTTGACAATGGTGTTGCTGTGGTGGGCGGGGTGCAGTCATGTGTGTAGATGGTGTAGAGCATGTCTGATACCATGGCCTTCTACATAAGAACGTTCTGTGAAATAATCTCTGGGCAGCAGCATAGTGGTGCAGCTGGTGGAGCCGTTGCCTCACCGTGCCAGAGAGCACTCAATCCTGACCTCGGGTGCTGTCTGCGTGAAGTTTGCATGTTCTCCCTGTGACCATGTGGGCTTCCTCCAGGTGCTCCGGTTTTCTCCCACATTCAAAAACGTTCGGGTTTGTAGGTTAATTGGCCTCTGTAAATTGTCCCGAATCTAATGAGGTTAGTGAGATAACATAGAACTAGTGTGAATGGCTGATCGATGATCAGCTTGGACTCGATGGGCCGAAGGGCTTGTGTTCACACCACTGTATATCTTTAAAATAAAGCATTCACTACACTTTGAATGCACATTGGCTGGTAAACATTGCATGTTGTGAAAGATGCCGTGTAAATATTATTTCTGGTAGTTTTTGCCAGGGAACAGCAGCCAATTGTTGCCTTCTGCATTAACGGCCAGCGTGAGACGGTCTCATTGATTTTCTTCTGAAGGCACTGACCGTCACTGTCCGAGGCTGGCCTTCGCCCTCAGTGTGGGTGCCGTGGCGTACAGGTCCTCTTGTGCATTCAGAGACATGAAGGAGCAATTCATCCCAGTCTGTGACCGTTCTTGGATCTTTGTCAATGGCAGTGGGTCGGGAGGGCTCTGCTGACACTGTGCGTGAGGCCGAGGTGGGTTTTGTTTGTCCCACACGGACCTGGCAATCCAGAGGTGGCCACGACGAGGGCATCAGCCACCCCCCCCACCCAGCCACCCCCCCCCCCCCCCCCCAGTTACCGCTTTTAGAACCTTTCGTGAGGCAGAAGGTTGGACAAAGGCCAGAGATTTAAAAAAGGAATGAGGCAAAAGGATTGGAGAGATGCAAATTGTGAAGCCAGTGGAATGAATGTGTGGGGGCGGAAGAAACAGATGCGACTCTAGGTGGGGCACAAGAAATGGGTAGGGGTGAAATGGGGGGGGGGGGGGGAGGGGAGAGGAGGTCTCTGTGAGGAGGAGGGTTCCAGATTCACGACGCTCCAAGACACAGCAATTCCTTCACCTTTGTTTTAAATGGGTAATTTTGTGCTTGGTTAACCTTAGTTGTATATTCTCCCACAAGAGGAATCTTTGGAGTTATGGAGAGACTCAGACTTCATCCATCTGAGTCCATGCTGATCATCAACTGCCCATTCACACTAATCATACCTTCATCCCATTTTTATTGTCCCCACATTGAAATCAACTCTTCCATATTCTGCCACGCCTCCACATTAGAGCCAGTTAACTTATGTCTTTGGAATGTGGGATGAAACCGGGGCACCTGGAGGAAACCCACGTGGTCACAGGGAGATCATACAAATTGCACGCAGGCAGCACCACAGGTCAGGATTGCACCCATGTCTCTGACCATACAAGGCAGTGTCTCTACCAGTTGCACCACTGTGCAACCACAAATTCCCTCCACAACCACACTCTCACGGCCCCTCAGGACCTTCTATGTTCCAATCAACCCCCTTTCCATCTTCTAACTTCCAGTGGACACTAGTCTTCCAGTCTGAAGAAGGGGCTCGACCCGAAACGTCACCCATTCCTTCTCTCCAGCGATGCTGCCTGACCCGCTGAGTTATTCCAGCTTTTTGTGTCTATCCAGTGGATACTAGTCTAGCCTGTCCAAACTCACCTCACAAGGCAATCTATCCATTCCAGTGTTATCTCGTAAAACCTCCACTGAACTGCTCTTGACGCATTGCATTCCTTCCTTAAATAATAAGGCCAGCAATGCCCACATGCTCCAGATGCGGTCTCACTAATGTTTAAGAAGGAACTGCAGATGCTGGAAAATCGAAGGTAGACAAAAAAGCTGGAGAAACTCAGCGGGTGAGGCAGCATCTATGGAGCGAAGGAAATAGGCAACGTTTCGGGCCGAAAGCGCAGCATAAATCCACTGCTTTTGCAGCCGGTTCTGCTGGCAATAAAATATAACATTCCGTTAACTTTTCTAATCGCTTGCCAATCTGCACACGAGCCTTTTTGCCAATCGTACATTAGTTTCTCTCCACATCTCACTCTCTCACCATTGGGATATTGTGCATCTTTTTTTATTTTTCCCCATGATAAAGGGTTAATTTCACGTTTTTCCACGTTATACACCACCTGGCCTCTCATTTTACCCATCCAGACTCATTTCTCACCTCCTCATATCTTCCGTCTAACTTACTCTTCTTCCGAACTTGGTGTCATGAACAAAGTTAGCAAACATATGTCGGTGCCTTTAACCAAGTCATTCATGGTCATTGGAAAAACATGAAGCATCAGCATCTGTCCTTGAGGCACACCAGTTGTTACAGCTTGCCAACCAGGAAAACACTTGTTTATATCTATTCAGTTGCTTGCCAGCCATCCAATCTTGCCAGTATGTTCAGTTACCCATGCCAATATGTAACCTCCAGCGACATGACCTTTCATTTTCTGTAATAATGTCTGATACCATGGCCTTCTACATAAGAACGTTCTGTGAAATAATCTCTGGGCAGCAGCATAGTGGTGCAGCTGGTGGAGCCGTTGCCTCACCGTGCCAGAGAGCACTCAATCCTGACCTCGGGTGCTGTCTGCGTGAAGTTTGCATGTTCTCCCTGTGATCACGTGGGCTTCCTCCAGGTGCTCCGGTTTTCTCCCACATTCAAAAACGTTCAGGTTTGTAGGTTAATTGGCCTCTGTAAATTGTCCCGAATCTAATGAGGTTAGTGAGATAACATAGAACTAGTGTGAATGGCGGATCGATGATCAGCTTGGACTCGATGGGCCGAAGGGCTTGTGTTCACACCACTGTGTATCTTTAAAAGAAAGCATTCACTACACTTTGAATGCACATTGGCTGGTAAACATTGCATGTTGTGAAAGATGCCGTGTAAATATTATTTCTGGTAGTTTTTGCCAGGGAACAGCAGCCAATTGTTGCCTTCTGCATTAACGGCCAGCGTGAGACGGTCTCATTGATTTTCTTCTGAAGGCACTGACCGTCACTGTCCGAGGCTGGCCTTCGCCCTCAGTGTGGGTGCTGTGGCGTACAGGTCCTCTTGTGCATTCAGAGACATGAAGGAGCAATTCATCCCAGTCTGTGACCGTTCTTGGACCTTTGTCAATGGCAGTGGGCCGGGAGGGCTCTGCTGACACTGTGCGTGAGGCCGAGGTGGGTTTTGTTTGTCCCACACGGACCTGGCAATCCAGAGGTGGCCACAACGAGGGCATCAGCCACCCCCCCCACCCAGCCACCCCCCCCCCCCCCCCCCCCCCCCCCAGTTACCGCTTTTAGAACCTTTCGTGAGGCAGAAGGTTGGACAAAGGCCAGAGATTTAAAAAAGGAATGAGGCAAAAGGATTGGAGAGATGCAAACTGTGAAGCCAGTGGAATGAATGTGTGGGGGCGGAAGAAACAGATGCGACTCTAGGTGGGTCACAAGAAATGGGTAGGGGTGAAATGGGGGGGGGGGGGAGGGGAGAGGAGGTCTCTGTGAGGAGGAGGGTTCCAGATTCACGACGCTCCAAGACACAGCAATTCCTTCACCTTTGTTTTAAATGGGTAATTTTGTGCTTGGTTAACCTTAGTTGTATATTCTCCCACAAGAGGAATCTTTGGAGTTATGGAGAGACTCAGACTTCATCCATCTGAGTCCATGCTGACCATCAACTGCCCATTCACACTAATCATACCTTCATCCCATTTTTATTGTCCCCACATTGAAATCAACTCTTCCATATTCTGCCACGCCTCCACATTAGAGCCAGTTAACTTATGTCTTTGGAATGTGGGATGAAACCGGGGCACCTGGAGGAAACCCACGTGGTCACAGGGAGATCATACAAATTGCACGCAGGCAGCACCACAGGTCAGGATTGCACCCATGTCTCTGACCATACAAGGCAGTGTCTCTACCAGTTGCACCACTGTGCAACCACAAATTCCCTCCACAACCACACTCTCACGGCCCCTCAGGACCTTCTATGTTCCAATCAACCCCCTTTCCATCTTCTAACTTCCAGTGGACACTAGTCTTCCAGTCTGAAGAAGGGGCTCGACCCGAAACGTCACCCATTCCTTCTCTCCAGCGATGCTGCCTGACCCGTTGAGTTATTCCAGCTTTTTGTGTCTATCCAGTGGACACTAGTCTAGCCTGTCCAAACTCACCTCACAAGGCAATCTATCCATTCCAGTGTTATCTCGTAAAACCTCCACTGAACTGCTCTTGACGCATTGCATTCCTTCCTTAAATAAGAAGGCCAGCAATGCCCACATGCTCCAGATGCGGTCTCACTAATGTTTAAGAAGGAACTGCAGATGCTGGAAAATCGAAGGTAGACAAAAAAGCTGGAGAAACTCAGCGGGTGAGGCAGCATCTATGGAGCGAAGGAAATAGGCAACGTTTCGGGCCGAAAGCGCAGCATAAATCCACTGCTTTTGCAGCCGGTTCTGCTGGCAATAAAATATAACATTCCGTTAACTTTTCTAATCGCTTGCCAATCTGCACACGAGCCTTTTTGCCAATCGTACATTAGTTTCTCTCCACATCTCACTCTCTCACCATTGGGATATTGTGCATCTTTTTTTATTTTTCCCCATGATAAAGGGTTAATTTCACGTTTTTCCACGTTATACACCACCTGGCCTCTCATTTTACCCATCCAGACTCATTTCTCACCTCCTCATATCTTCCGTCTAACTTACTCTTCTTCCGAACTTGGTGTCATGAACAAAGTTAGCAAACATATGTCGGTTCCTTTAACCAAGTCATTCATGGTCATTGGAAAAACATGAAGCATCAGCATCTGTCCTTGAGGCACACCAGTTGTTACAGCTTGCCAACCAGGAAAACACTTGTTTATATCTATTCAGTTGCTTGCCAGCCATCCAATCTTGCCAGTATGTTCAGTTACCCATGCCAATATGTAACCTCCAGCGACATGACCTTTCATTTTCTGTAATAATGTCTGATACCATGGCCTTCTACATAAGAACGTTCTGTGAAATAATCTCTGGGCAGCAGCATAGTGGTGCAGCTGGTGGAGCCGTTGCCTCACCGTGCCAGAGAGCACTCAATCCTGACCTCGGGTGCTGTCTGCGTGAAGTTTGCATGTTCTCCCTGTGATCACGTGGGCTTCCTCCAGGTGCTCCGGTTTTCTCCCACATTCAAAAACGTTCAGGTTTGTAGGTTAATTGGCCTCTGTAAATTGTCCCGAATCTAATGAGGTTAGTGAGATAACATAGAACTAGTGTGAATGGCTGATCGATGATCAGCTTGGACTCGATGGGCCGAAGGGCTTGTGTTCACACCACTGTATATCTTTAAAAGAAAGCATTCACTACACTTTGAATGCACATTGGCTGGTAAACATTGCATGTTGTGAAAGATGCCGTGTAAATATTATTTCTGGTAGTTTTTGCCAGGGAACAGCAGCCAATTGTTGCCTTCTGCATTAACGGCCAGCGTGAGACGGTCTCATTGATTTTCTTCTGAAGGCACTGACCGTCACTGTCCGAGGCTGGCCTTCGCCCTCAGTGTGGGTGCTGTGGCGTACACGTCCTCTTGTGCATTCAGAGACATGAAGGAGCAATTCATCCCAGTCTGTGACCGTTCTTGGATCTTTGTCAATGGCAGTGGGCCGGGAGGGCTCTGCTGACACTGTGCGTGTGGCCGAGGTGGGTTTTGTTTGTCCCACACGGACCTGGCAATCCAGAGGTGGCCACAATGAGGGCATCAGCCACCCCCCCACCCAGCCACCCCCTCACCGCCCACACCCCCCCCCCACCCACACACCCTCACCCTCAGCCACCCCCCCCACACACCCCCACCCTCAGCCCCCCACCCTCAGCCACCCCCCACCCCCCACCCCCCAGCCCCATCCCCACCCCCCACCCCCCACCCAGCCCCCACCCTCACCACCCCACCCCAAACCCCCCACCCCCACCCCCACCCCCACCCACCCCACCCCCCCCCTCACCACCCCACCCACCCCCCCACCCCCACCCCCCCCCCCCCCCCCCCCAAACCCCCACCCCCACACCCCCCCACCCTCACCACCCCACCCCCACACCACCCACCCCCAACCCCACCCCACCACCCCCCCCAACCCACACCACCCCACCCACACCCCCCACCCCCACCCCCCACACAAACCCCCACCCCCACCCCAACCCCCACCCACCCCCACCCCCACCCACCCCCCCACCACCCACCCACACACCTACACCACACACCCCCCACCCCCACCCCACCACCACACCCCCCACACACCCCACCACACACACCCCCACCCACCCCCCCACCCCCACACACCCCCACCCCCCCACCACACACACACCCCCCCACCCCCCCACCCCGCCACCACACCCCCCAGCCACACACTGCCAGCCACAGCCACCCCCCACCCACACAACCCCACCCCCACCCCAGCCTCCCCTCTCCCACGTGTGCAGCTCGATGCAACGATTCGATGATACTCTATTGTCGTGTCTATCTAGGTGCGGTGCTATTCTTTGTTTCTGCATCCACTCCAGCAAGGTGATACAGCAGACTTCACCCAGGTGGTACACGGAGAGTCACCATGTGTCTGGCGTTGGCAACGTTCTGCACGCTCTCTGGAATTGCAAACAATTAGCATTGTTGCTGGAGGTGGCGAGAGTCATTCTCCGCGACATTTATGTGCATCACGGATCATGGACTCAAACAGAGCCCCTATACATAGAGCAGAGCTTGACCGGTGTCAACAGCAGCACCTAACTCCCTCCCCCTCTCCAGTCTGCTGGCTGTTCAACATCAAGTGGAACCGTGAGATTACCTTTGACATTTTCTTAATACCATCCTGTGTTGCCGGGTGTAAGGTGAGTGAATACCTGTTTCCTCTTTCTAAGCCTCTATTGTCCCAGTTAATAGCGAGCATTTGGCATGGACGTGATTGAACCCTTAACTCAGTGCTGACACTCATCAAGGACTCTAACGAAGGAACAGCCAGACTCTCTGTTCTGCCTCAGTTCTAGCCTGGGAACTGCCACAGCTTTCTGCTGGGAACATGCCGACCTCCCACTGATTCACGCTGTGTTCAGGTTGGTACGTACAAGCCCCTATCAATCCGGCCATCGCAGGAGTTTCCTACACACCAACTCACTGCCAACTTCACCAGCCAAACAGACTTTAAAAAAAACGTTTTCAAGTTACAGCACAGAACAGGCCCTTCAGCCCACTGAGTCCACGCTGACCATTGATCACCCCTTACACCAGCCAGCACAGACAGCAGTGGAGGCCAAGTCAATGGATATTTTTAAGGCGGAGATTGACAAATTGTGGATCAGGGGTTATGGGGGGGAATGCAGGAGACTGGAGTTGAGAGGGAAAGGTAGATCAACCATGATTGAATGGCGGAGTAGACTTGATGGTCTGAATGGCATAATTCTGCTCCGAGAACTAATGAAGTCATGAACCTGAAGACTGCAACAACCAAGTTCAGGAATAGCTACTTCCCCACAGCCATCAGGCTATTAAACTTGGCTCGTACAAAACTCTGAAATTAATAGCCCATTATCTGTTATTTGCACTTTATCAGTTTATTTATCCATGTGTGTATATATTTATATAATGGTATATGGACACACTGATCTGTTTTGTAGTCAATGCCTACTATGTTCTGTTGTGCTGAAGCAAAGCAAGAATTTCATTGTCCTATCAGGGACACATGACAATAAACTCACTTGACTTGACTTGAACTTGAACTTATCCGACGCACTACAATTCATTGGAGTTGTGAGGAAACCGGAGCACCCGGAGAAAACCCACTCGATCACAGGGAGAACATACAAACTCCTTATAGACAGCACCCATTGTCAGGATTGAACCCGTGTCTCTGGCGCTGTGAGGCAGCTACTCCACAGCTGCGCCACCATGCACCGGACAATTTCTCCCTGCTTCTTCAATATCTTTTTATATAAACAACTGCAAAAAAACAAGTATTCGACTAAATTATTCGAAGAAAGCTACAGAATCCTTATGGAATGGATCACCGGCATTAATCTTTATTCTTTGTATCTTCACAATATCGAGTCAACCACCGTGTCTCAGAGGCACAAGAGGTGAGCGATGGTCCCTATGATTCTTGCTCCCTGTCCCTGATAAACATCGGGGTCATCAACCTGGCAATCTGCCATCAATTCCAGGCGGCACAGTGGCGCAGCTGTAGAGTTGCTGTCTTACAGCAGCGGAGACCCGGGTTCGATCCTGACTACAGGTGCTGCTAGTGTGGAGTTTGTACGTTCTCCCCGTGACCTGCGTGGATTTTGCCCGGATTTCCTCACAAAGATGTGCAAGTTTGTAGGCTAATTAGCTCCTTTAGATTATCCCCAGTGCGTAGGATAGTGCTGGTGGAAGGGATGACCACTGGTCGGCAAGGACTCGGTGGGCTGAAGGCCCAGTTTCCATGCTCTGTAAATCGCCACCTGCACTGAATGCATTTCTACTAATCAGTGTTGAAATCACTGTCAGAATTTTCCTCCCTCTTTTTTTAACATTTTCATTATTAACAGAGGGATTTCAGTCCATTTGTTTGTGTTGGCCACGGTTACAGAGTAGACACTTCACCATGGTATCTCGGAGACACCACAGCAGCCTGTATATGCATGAGGTTTGCACAACACGGCCACTGAATGGTAATGCACAGGTGGAGGCTATTTAAGTGATCATAGAAATAGAAAAATAGAAAAATAGGTGCAGGAGCAGGCCATTCAGCCCTTCGAGACAGCACCGCCATTCAATACGATCATGGCTGATCATCTAAAGTCAGTACCCCGTTCCTGCTTTTTCCCCATATCCCTTGATTCCTTTAGACCTAAAAGATAAATCGAACTCTCTCTTGAAAACATCCAGTGAATTGGCCTCCACTGCCTTCTGTGGCAGAGAATTCCACAGATTCACAACTCTCTGGGTGAAAAGATTTTTCCGCATCTCAGTCCTAAATGGCCTACCCCTTATTCTTCAACTGTGACCCCTGATTCTGGACTACCCCAACATCGGGACAAGTTTGCCCGTGTCTAGCCTGTCCAACCCATTAAGAATTGAATATGTTTCTATAAGATCCCCTCTCATACTTCTAAATTCCAGTGAATGCAAGCCTAGCCGACCCATTCTTTCATCATATGTCAGTCCCGCCATCCCGGGAATTAACCTGGTGAACCTACGCTGCACTCCCTCAATAGCAATAATGTCCTTCCTCAAATTAGGAGACCAAAATTGCACACAATGCTCCAAGTGCGGTCTCATCAGGACCCTGTGCAACGGCAGTAGGACATCTTTACTACTAAACTCAAATCCTCTCGCAATGAAGGCCAACATGCCATTAGCTTTCTTCACTGCCTGCTGTAACTGCATGTTTACTTTCAATGACTGATGTACAAACACGCCCAGTTCTTGTTGCACCTCCCCTTTTCCTAATCTGACATCATTCAGATAATGTGTAAGAAGGAACTGCAGATGCTGATTGAAACCGAAGATAGACACAAAAAGCTGGAGTAAATAAGCGGGACAGGCAGCATCTCTGGAGAGATGGAAAGGGTGACGTTTCGGGTCGAGACCCTTCTTCAGACTGGAGTCTGTCTATCTACCATTCACATAATCATCTGCCTTTCTGTTCTTGCCACCAAAGTGGATAACCTCACATTTATCCACATTATACTGCATCTGCCATGCATCTGCCCACTCACCCAACCTATCCAAGTCAGCCTGCAGCCTCCTAGCATCCTCATCGCAGCGCACACTGCCACCCAGCTTTGTGTCATCTGCAAACTTGGAGATGTCACATTGGATTCCCTCGTCTAAACCATTAATATGTATTGCAAATAACTGGGGTCCCAGCACTGAGCCTTGCGGCACCCCACTAGTCACTGCCTGCCATTCTGAAAAGGACCCATTAATTCCTACTCTTTGCTTCCTGTCTGCCAGCCAATTCTCTATCCATGCCAATACCCTACCCCTAATACCATGTGCTCTAATTTTGCATCGATTGAAAGATACAGCATTGAAAGAGGCCCTTCAGCCCACAGAGTCCATGCCGACCATCAATCGTCTATTTACACTTGTTTATACTTGTGTAAATAGAAATACAGTGTGGAAGCAAGCCCTTCGTCTCACCGAGTCCTCGCTGACTAACATTAACTTCGTACAGTAACGTACCCGCACATGGGACAATTTTACAACTTACCTACAAATCTGTACGTCTTTGCAATGTGGGAGGAATCCGCAGCATCGAGAGAAAACCCACGCAGTGATGGGAAGAACGTACAGACTCTGTACAGACATCACCTGTAGTCAGGATACAACCCGTGTCTCTGGGGCTGTAAGGCAACAACTCTGCTGCTGAGCCACTGTGCCGCCCCTTGCTTATTCCATAACAATTACAGTCGACCGTGATATTGACGTAGAACATAGAACAGTCCCGCACAGGAATGGGACCTTCGGCCCACAATGTTTGTGTCAAACACGAGGCCAAAAACTGATCTCATCTGCCTACCTGAATATCTCTCGATTCCCTGCATTTCCATGTGCCGACTCAAAATCCTCTTCAACGTCACTATCATATCTGTGTACGAGGGAACTGCAGATGCTGATTTAAACCGAAGATGGACACAAAAGGCTGGAGTAACTCAGCGGGACAGGCAGCATCTCAGGAGAGAAGGAAAGGGTGACTTTTTGAATCAGGACTCTTCTTCAGACTGGATCATATCTGCCTCCACCACCACCCCTGGCAATGAGTCACAGGCCCCCTACCCTACTTACCCCGCATCTCTCCATTAAACGTTCCCCCTCTCACCTTATAACTGTGCTACATTACTGAATAAATAGATTTACCCAGACATTGCAACGGTGGGGAATCTTAAATGTGCACTGCGGGATAAATTTTTGTGTTGCTTAAATGATGAACAGATTCAGTCAAGATTGTTCAGCATGCAGGGTCTTGTGTTTGGCTTGACTTGCACAGTTGCAACCTCGATGGAAACGGCAGCAGAAAAGGGCCAAGGAATTTCATCCATCATCAGGCTCCGACACAGCAGCAGCATAGGGCGATAAGGCAGCTGCAAGTGACCCAGTCGTTCAATGTTACACACCACAGCAGCGCAGGTTGTGCAGACTCTTGCTTTGAACGGAATGGCAGCATCACCGCTCCGTTGCCTGGAGGAGAGGGAACTGTTGTATGTTTCAGAAGGGATATAAAATGACGGTCTGCTGATCCAAGGACAGATCAATAACCGCTGCATTGCTGCACATACAGTAGAAAATACACAGAGAGCAAGTTTCATAAATCCACTGGAGCAGAGTAAAGGGCCTGTCCCACTTTCACGACCTAATTCACGACCTTTTTTACTCGTGGACATTTTTCATCAGGCTAGAAAAAGCGCCCCGACCTACTTGATGCCACGGGTACCTACGACTGGCATCAAGACCTGCTACGACCTACCTACGACCTCCTACGACCTCGTGACGACCATGCTGCGAGTATGAGTAGCAGGGCAAACTCGGCAGAGGTCGTGAATTAGGTCATGAAAGTGGGACAGACCCCTTAGGCCATTTGAACCATCAAGTCTACTCCGCCATTCAATCATGACTGATCTATCTTTCCCTCTCAACCCCATTCTCCTGCCTTCTGCCCATAGCCCCTGACACTCGTACTAATAAAGAATCTGTCAATCTCCGCCTTAAAAATCCCAATGATTTAGCCTGCACAGCTGTATGAGGCAAAGAATTCCATAGATTCACCACCCTCTGGAAGAGCTCAGTGGGTCAAGCAGCCTCTGTGGAAGCCAAAGGACTACGATATTTTGGGTTGGGATCCTGAATCACTCCCATTGCTGTGTCTTTAAGTAAGTAAGTTTATTGGCCAAGTAATCACATACAAGGAATTTGCCTTGGTGCTCCGCCCACAAGTAACAACATGACATATAATGACAGTTACAAATGACTCAGAAAACACTAAACATTAATAATAATAAAACATTAATGATAAAACACCATTGATCAAGCATGTGAACCAACAAAATACCAGATCAAAGGGAGGCTACAGATTTTTGACTGTTGAGTAGAGCAACTACTCGTGGATAAAAAGTGTTTGTATGTCTGGCTGTGGTAGCTTTGACAGTCCGGAGTCGCCTTCCAGAGGGAAGTGATTCAAAGAGTTTGTGGCCAGGGTGAGAGGGGTCAGAGATGATCTTGCCAGCTCGCTTCCTTAGACGTTAGACTTTAGGCATACAGTGCGGAAATAGGCCGTTCGGCCCACTGAGTCCATGCCGACCAGCGATCACCCTGGGGTCAGGGGTGGTGGTGGAGGTGGATACAATAGAGGCATTTTAGATGGGCACATGGAAATGCAGATAATGCAGACAGAATGTTTAGCTTGGCATCACATTCGCCGTGGATATTGTGGCTGGTGAGCCTGTTCCCATGCTCACCATGTGTGATATGTTTATATTCTAAACCTATCCCAGCTGCCTGTGCATGCGATGATATCCCTAAAGTTAAATCTGTGTTGCTTTTTAGGAGGTGCTGGGATGATGATCATCCCAAGATAAATCTCCACCAAGCCAGGACAGATGTGCGAACCTCGCTACACAGCTGGATCTCTCGACTGATTCCACGCCAGAGCTGACATTTGATTCGTCTGAGAAACAGCTCGATGCACCAGTATCTCTCCTAGTGTAAGAATACGGGAGAAAATACTGCAGTTATTTCATTTGAAAAATGTGTGAGGAAGGGAGGGGGGGGGGGGGGGATGTTAATCCGTGGATTCCAACCCTCTGCCTGTCTCGCAGTGGGATGGTTTGAAGGGAAAGGTGACACCAGCGGCTGAACATTCCGTCAGAAGAATCCAATCTGTTTGTTTTACGGCTTGAGTCCCCCAGGCGAGAGGAAGCCAGGTGCTGGAGCAGTAAATCACACCAGCCGTTGCTGGCCTGGAGGAAGCAGCCCTCTTCCACGGCACTGCTACGAGTAGCCGGCAAACAGCCGCATGCACCAACATCATCACAAGAGTCCCGCAGCAACAGGCACCTCTCCACCCTCGCTTTTATCTCTTCTCTTCAATTTTATCCCTCTCTCTACTTCTCCTCTCGCCTCTCCCTTCACTCCTTTCATTCCTTTTATTCCTTCCTCTTCATGTTCTAGGAGCAGAATTAGGCCATTCGGCCCATCGAGTCGACTCCACCATTCAATCATGGCTGATCTATCTTTCCCTCAACCACATTCTCCTGCCTTCTCCCCATAGCCCCTGACATCTATACTATTCAAACCCTTCACTCTCTTTGGACTTCTCCTTTTCCCTCCTTCTCCTTTACTCTCTCCTCTATTTTCAATCCATCCTTTCATTTCATCGGCCTTCTCACTTCCCCTTTTTCACATCTCTCCTCTTTTACTACCTCTTTGATCCTTTTCTCTTTCCCAGAAACTCCATACTCTGTTGTTCAGTAAACCTTATGCATTTAGCCACAAAACCAAAAGTCTGAAGAAGGGTTTCGACCCGAAACGTTGCCTATTTCCTTAGCTCCATAGATGCTGCCTCACCCGCTGAGTTTCTCCAGCATTTTTGTCTACCTTCGATTTTCCAGCATCTGCATTTGCTTCTTGAACAAAAGTCTCAAGCCCTCACTTTACAAGTAACCCCAGACCTTGTTTAACGAGATGTTGAATAAGTCACTAGTCAAGTCAAGTCAAGTCAAGTCAAGTCAAGTTTATTTGTCACATACACATACGAGATGTGCAGTGAAATGAAAGTGGCAATGCTCGCGGACTTTTGTGCAAAAGACAAACAACCAAACAACCAAACAAACTATATACACAATCATAACACACATATTCTTTTACATAATAAATAATGGAAGGAAAAACGTTCAGTAGAGTTGGTCCCTGGTGAGATAGGCGGTTACAGTCCGAATGGCCTCTGGGAAGAAACTCCTTCTCAACCTCTCTGTTCTCACCGCATGGCAACGGAGGCGTTTGCCTGACCGTAGCAGCTGGAACAGTCCGTTGCAGGGGTGGAAGGGGTCTCCCATGATTTTATTTGCTCTGGAGTTGCACCTCCTGTTGTATAGTTCCTGCAAGGGGGCGAGTGAAGTTCCCATAGTGCGTTCGGCCGAACGCACTACTCTCTGCAGAGCCTTCTTGTCCTTGGCAGAGCAATTCCCAAACCAGATGGTAATATTTCCAGACAAGATGCTTTCCACCACCGCTGCGTAGAAGCACTGGAGGATCCTCGGAGACACTCTGAATTTCCTCAATTGCCTGAGGTGGTAAAGGCGCTGCCTTGCCTTACTCATGAGTGCTGAGGCGTGTGATGCCCATGTCATATCCTCGGAGATGTGGACTCCCAGATATTTAAAACAGTTCACCCTATCCACAGGATCCCCATTTATCCTCAATGGAGTGTACGTCCTCGGATGATGTGCCCTCCTAAAGTCCATGATCAGCTCCTTCGTTTTTTTGATGTTCAAGAGGAGGCTGTTATCCTGGCACCAGAGTGCTAGATCAGCCACCTCCTCCCGGTAGGCCTTCTCGTCGTTGTCTGAGATCAGGCCCACCACCACAGTGTCATCAGCAAACTTAATTATTGAGTTGGAGCTGAACCTAGCCACACAGTCATGTGTGTACAGGGAGTACAATAGGGGGCTGAGGACGCAACCCTGGGGCGACCCTGTGCTCAGGGTGAGGGACTTCGATGTATTCCCTCCCATCTTGACTACCTGGGGCCTGGCGGTGAGAAAGTCCAGGACCCAGGCACACAGGGAGGTGTTGAGCCCCAATTCCATTAGCTTCCCGGCCAGTCTGGAGGGGACTATCGTGTTGAAGGCTGAACTGTAGTCTATGAACAGCATCCTCACGTAGCCCCCCTTCTGGCTGTCCAGATGGGAGAGAGCGGTGTGCAAGACCTGGGAGACCGCATCGTCCGTGGGTCTGTTCGGACGGTATGCGAACTGCAACGGGTCCATGTTCCGAGGGAGGAAGGCACAGATGTGATTCTTCACCAGCCTCTCAAAGCATTTCATGACTACCGAGGTAAGGGCCACCGGACGGTAGTCATTCAGACAGGCTGGGGAGGCATTTTTTGGTACCGGTACAATGATGGATTTTTTGAAGCAGGCAGGGACCACGGACTTGTCCAGGGAGAGGTTGAATAATGTAGTGAGCACTGGAGCTAGCTGTGTAGCACAGGACATGAGTACTCGCCCCGAGATGCCATCGGGGCCTACAGCTTTTCTCGTGTTCACCCGTGTCAGAGCCCTCCTCACGTCATGCTCGGACAACGAGAATGTGTGCACATTCCTCCCTTCAGCTTCGGTAGCCAGCCCGCTGGCGGTATTGTCGATAGTCGGCAGACCTGGAGTGGTGTTGCCCCTCTCGAAACGAGCGTAAAAGGAGTTCAGGTCATCAGCTAGGGAGGTGCTGGCACTTGCGGATGAGGGTGGGGTGCTCCGGTAGTTGGTTACAATCCGTATCCCCTGCCACAGGCTTCTGGTGTCCTGCTGCTCCATCTGTAACTCCATCTTGTCTCTGTACCTTCTCTTTGCGTCCTTCACCGCCCTTCGCAGTCGGTAGGACTCTGCCTTGTAGACGTCCATGTTTCCTGATGCCAGGCCCGAGTTGTAGGCAGCGGTGCGAGCATTCAGGGCCACACGAACAGACCTGTCTACCCAGGGTTTTTGGTTCGGAAAGGTGCTTACCCTTACCGTAGGGACGATGTTGTCGGTTACTGTTGCGATGAAGTCCGTGACTGCTTCCGCGAACTCACTGACGTCACTGGAACTTGCTTCGAACATATTCCAGTCGACATCACTCAGTGCATCTTGCAGCATGGCCTCTGACTGGTCAGACCATCGCTTTACGTCCCTCGTCTCTACCGCTTCCTGAACTATCCTCTGTTTATATTCCGGCAACAGGAAAATGGCAGCGTGGTCAGATTTTCCTAGGGGAGGGAGTGAAACGGCCTTATAGCCTTTCCTGAACGGTGTGTAGCAGTGGTCCAAAGTTCTCTCCCCCCTGGTGGCACACGTGATGTGTTGGTAGAAGTTCGGCATGACCTTCTTGAGATTTGATTTATTAAAATCTCCAGCCACCACCATAGCCGCATCCGGGTACTTGTTTTGATGTCGACATAGCACATCGTGTAGGGCCGATAGTGCCACGTCGGTGTCCGCCTGCGGTGGAATGTAGACGGCTGTGACGATCACTGAGCCGAACTCCCGGGGAAGGTAGAATGGGCGGCATGAGATCGTCAATGCTCCAGGTCCGGCGAGCAGGAACGGGAAAGCATCTTGATATTTCCAGGGTTGCACCAGTTAGACGAACACAGGTTAATGTGTACCGGTACAATGGTTAGTGATCGCTTAACCAGTTGCCAAATCAGGCTCGTATGTTACTTCTGAATAACCTAGCTGCTTGCTACATCATTAACTAACCCTGAACCTTGACTAACCAATGACTAACCAAGATAGACACAAAATTCTGGAGTAACCTAGCGGGTCAGGAGAAAAGGAATAGGGTCGATACCCTTCTTCAGACTGAGAGGCATGGGAGAGGGAAACTAGAGATATGAAGAAGGTTCAGAGCAAAGCAGAGCTAGCACCAATGACCAAGGAATGACTAACCAAGGTCTTTGCCGAAAACAGACCATAGAACATCGAACAACACAACACAGGAACAAGCCATTTGATCCACAATGTCTGTACTGAACATGATGCCAAGACCAACTCTTATTGGCCTGCATACTGTATAATAGTAAGATTAAACGAGAACTTACCAGTTTGAAGTTTGATCTGTATTTTATGAGGAGTTACGATGAGGAATTACGTGAAGAGCCCGCTCAGCACGCATGCGCGGCATACTTCAAAGCAGCGGTGTGGAATCACAGATAAACACAGTTATTGAAGTAAACATAGTAAAGACAAGGAGACATCAGTTTATCAGTTTGACCCATATTATTGAGGGTGGGAGCGGAGGGCACGTAATCCCTCATCGTAACTCCTCATAAAATACAGATCAAACTTCAAACTGGTAAGTTCTCGTTTAATCTTACTATTTTACTTCGGAGTCACGTGAGTGACTACGTGAAGACTTCAAAGCTTTGTGATTTCAAACCGTGTAACAGGTATTACTTCACGCACTGCCGAAGTCCTTGAGGGAGGAAGTGTGTTATCGTAACCAACCAATGAATCTGTTTGTAGAAAAACACAATGGTATTTTTTAACAATAACAACAAAGAAATTAAATTGCTCCCCTGGGCTTAAATTAAATATTAGCAGTCAGTAAAATCTTTTCTGCAAATAAAACAGGTTTTGCCAACGGCTTATTATAAAATTTCTGAACGGTCTTTCCCCCGACCATCCTGCTGTAGCCAGGATGTGGTCTATAGGCACTTCCATTCTTTTAGCCGTCGACGTGGATGCTGCCCTGGTGGAATGAAATTTGTACATGTTAGTGTTTATCCCAGCAGCTTTTACCACCTGCTTGAGCCATCTCGAAATGGTTTGGCTCGTCACCCGACCATAAGGTTTTTTATGACTGACCCACAAGGCTTTTCATCTCCCTCGAATATTTTGGTTGTGTCTATGTAGGATAGTAGGTGGGTCATGGCACATAACCGTGGTTCTGGCGGGTAAGCCCGGAATTCCACGACTGGATTAGGTGTTCCTGGTCTGCTCTGTTTGATCAGTCCCTGGATAACGACAGAGATCTGGTCTGGAGCTGTGAGCATGCTGTCCAGTCGCAATAGGTGTAGTGACTGGACCCTCTGTGCAGATACAAGTGCCATCAACATGAGTGTTTTGAGCATAGATTGTTCCAGGTTGAGGGATCTGGCTGGTGGCTATCCCCTGAGGTATGTCAGGACCACACTGACATCCCATATATGGGTGTACCTTGGTCTAGGGGGTTAGAGTTGTAAATACCCTTCATTAGTTTGACCACCAGCGGGTGGGACCCCATGGCCTGTTGTCCTGGAGCTGGTTTTAAATAGACAGGCAGGGCACTTCTAGCTGTTTTGATGGCTCTGTAGCTGAGTCCTTCATCGTGGTGAAGGTTCGCCAGGAATTCCAGTACGTTGGTAACTGTAGCGGTTGAGTAGGTGGTCCCTGTATCCTAAGCAGTACTTCTCCCATTTTTTGATGCTGGACAAGTGCTGTTTTTTAGTGGATGTTCGGAAGGATGCTGACATGGTGTCGACGGTTTGTTCTGATAATCCCAGTCCCAGAAGTGGTTTGTGCACAATCTGCAACCCAGGAGTTTGATTTTTTCATGGCACGGGTGGCTTGTGCCCGACACTGAGTGTTAATAACTCTGGGTCACTGGGGAACACCATCGGAGTTTCAACAACCATGTCATGGAGTATTGGGAACCAGGCCAGTTGAGTACTATCAAAATACCTGAAGCAGAGTCCATTTGTATTGTGCGTAGTCCCCAACTGATGAGGCAGAAGGGAGGAAATGCATAGAAGAAGAATTTCCCTAATCCAGCGCGAACGCATCCACCGCTGCTGCCTCAGGGTCTGGTTCCCAAGCGACATACATAGATAGGTACCTGGCGATTTAGCCTTGATGCAAGTAAATCGATATCTGGCGTGCCAAATTGTTTGATAACTTTTGCAAATTTTTTGGGGTTTAACATCCATTCGATGTTGTCATTAAATTTACGTGACCTGGTGTCTGCCACTGTATTTAGCTTACCTGGCAGGTAAGTTGCTGATAGCCAAATATGTCTTTCGACTCACCATTGCCAAATTGTGTTGACCAACTTGTCGCATGATACCGATTTTATGCCGCCTATATGGTTAATGTAGGCCACCACCGTAGTATTATCTATTTGTAACCGTACATGCAAGTGATGCATATTTGTGCATATGCTTTTAAACCATAAAAGTCACCCAACATCTCTAGATAATTAATGCCCAGTATAAGTGGTAACGATGACTCTGGGTTAGTCCATCTACAACTTGTGCTGGATATAGAGTTAGTTGCTCCCCAGCCTTGAACATTGGCATCTGTTGGGATAACTAATGTAGGGTTAGTGATGATAATAGGGCTGAAACTATGCCAAACGTTTTTTGTCCACCACTGTAGTTCTGATATTGCTTCAGTGGGTAACTTTATGACAAACGATCATAATGACCTGTGTGTCGTTCCTGTACCTTTGCTCTTTGTAAGTTTTGACAGTGCAAAGGTCCGAATCATTAAAGTGTTGCATGATTGTACCAAATCAACTGTTTTGTCTCTTGGCAATGTTACAGTCACGTAGACTGAATTAATTGTGAAGCCCAAGTAGTCCATGATTGTGGATGGCTTCAACTTAGATTTATCTAGATGTAAGACAATCCCAGGGTTTGGTAGCTGATACAGCTAACATAGTCAATTCCATGGTCTTGCCTATTATTTAAGATATCATCAAGATATGCCATGACAATATGTTTTTGTCTTCTGAATATTGCCAGAGCTGGTTTTAATATCCTGGTGAATAATCTTGGGCTGATGTGAACCCATTGGGTAACGCTTTAAACTGCCATAGCTGCCCCATGCAGGTAAATTTCAGGTATCTGCGAAGATCCTTGTGAATGGTACTAAATAGTAAACATCTTTAAGACCAATGCTTGTCATGAAGTATCCTTTGGAAATTAGTTGTTTGGCAGTAACAACCGTTTCCCTTTGAAATGTATATACTTAACAAACATATTTAGTGAAGTTAAGTCAATGATGATGCGACATCCACCATCTTTTTTGGGTTTAGTGACGAATATTTGATACGAATTCCAAGGGTTCATGTTTTCCCATGATACCCTTTGTAATTAGTCTCACCAGTTCAGCTTGTCCATCTCGTTTCTTTAACGGAGAGGGGAAAATACCCTCTGGGGTGAATGTTGAACTGGTGGCAATTTTTCTAGTATGAATTGTATTTTATATCCACTAATGCCATTGAGTATATACTGATCACTCGTGATAGACTCCCGTGCTTCTTAAAACAGGTGTAATCTCCCCCCTGTTAGTATTAAGCCCCTATTTTCTATATGATGGTAGGAACCAGACCCACCTACCTCCATGGTTATGGGTATTGTTCGGTTTCCTGCCGGTCCAACAAGTCTTGCACGTTGTCTGATGTGGCGGTGATGTTGGGGGGTGGCGCATTTTCCATGGGGTCCGCTCTGGGCCCTGGTCTAAAGAAGACTTCCGGGGATAGAATGCGGACCCCGAGCTTAACACCAGTCCCATATGGTAGACGTCGACTGATGGACGCGATGGGGTGCTGCTGCTTAGGAATTATTGTTTTTGGTTTGCTCGTCCCGGGCCTGCCCTCATGAGACCGAAAGTTTTTTAAAGCCTCTTCCATATCCTTCATATGCTTTGTGAGGTTTTTGCCAAAGAGCAGTGGGTCTGGCTCAGTGGCTGGGGTATGCACAACCCCGCAAATTTAGGATTTTATGGCAGGTTTTATGATTTGTTTACGAAGGTTGTGGTCATCTCCATATTGGTCCACGGACCGAGCAGACGATGTGATGGCTGACGTCAGGAGCCTGAGGATCCGCTGCAGTTTTCTAAGGCCTTATTGACCACCTCTCCTGTAGGGGCCTGTTGGGGAGGTGGTTAATGCTGGCCGCTGGTTTGGCTTTTAACGGCCTCCTGCACGTGGGGTTGCCACGTAGCTGTCCACCACCCTAGCAGCTCTTCCTGTTCCTGCACCCCTTGCATACTCCCGAGATCTTCAGCCATCATCCCCTCTTCTTGACCAGCCCAGTCCTGGTCACCAAAGCTATCCTCGGGTAAGGAGGAAGCAATGGACAGTGCACAAGGCACTGTGGAGGGAGTGCCTGAACTCCCCCTGCGAGAGCGCCCCTCACGAAGCGCGTCTTGCTGGAGCTCCTGCTCCAGGAGCCGCTCCAAGCGGCTCAAGCGGCTGTCTCTCCCCCGGGCGGGTGGAGAGACGTCCCCGTCTGACAAGTCGGAAGCTACCGGCCGGACGCCTCTTCCGTGGCTTTACTTCCAGCCCGCTGCTCAGGCGCTAGCGGGCTGGGCTCGGCGCGGTGTCGGGTAATAGCGGAGCGCCCGGTAAGCGGTCCTACCGCCTTGTTGCTGCCCCCCCCAGATGGAACGCTCCTCCGTGGAGTCGAGTGGGGAACAGGTCTTTTCAGGCGGCTGTCTTTCCCCCCGTGCGGGTGGAGAGACGTCCCCGTCCGACAAGTCGGAAGCCACCGGCCGGACGCCTCTTCCGTGGCTTTACTTCCAGCGCGGTGTCGGGGAATAGCAGAGCGCTGGGTAAGCGGTCCTACCGCCTTGTTGCTGCCCCCCCAGATGGAACGCTCCTCCGTGGAGTCGAGCGGGGGACAGGTTTGTTCTAGAGCCTTTCTTCTCTGCCTGAAAGCAGAAGGCTCCCAGCGAAAGAAAACCCGACCTCAGAGCTTACCTGACGGTCCGTTCTTTCACCCCGTAGCGGGAGCGCCTGACTACCGATGCGCCGCTGTTGCAACTGCTGAACGTAATGCCGCGCATGCGTGCTGAGCGGGCTCTTCACGTAGTCACTCACGTGACTCCGAAGTAAAATCCTTCACACCCTGCACATCCATGTGCCCATCCAAAAATCTTTTAAATGCCATGAATGCATTTCCCCCCAGGACCACCCTCTGTGTAACCAGTCTCTTAATCAGTAATTATTACATCAGAAGTTCAATTTATCCAAATAGTTTCATCATATCAAAACTGATTTAACTTTCTGTGAGGGAAGAGGTGATTCAACCCAGCCTACAAACATGACTGGCCTTGTTCAATGGCCCATGTCATTATCAAATAATACAGTTCACCACTAGAATTGGGCGGCACAGCGGGTAGAGACGTGGGTTCAAACCTGACCTCGGGTGCCGTCTATGTGAAATTTGCACGTTCTCTCTCTGACCGCATGGGTTTCCTCCCGGTGCTCCGGTTTCCTCCCACTTCCCAAAGATGTGTGGGTTTGTAGGTTATTTGGCTTCTACAAATTAAATTTCCCCTAGTGCGTCTGGAGTGGATGAGTGGATAACAGAGACTTAGTGTGAATGGATGATTGAAGGTCACCACGGACTCGGTGGGCCTAAGGATCTATTTCCTTGCTGTATCTCTAAACTAAACTAAACTGAACTCAATTAAACTAAACTGAACTATACTATAAACTAAACTAAACTAAACTAAAAATACAAGATTGCAACTTGTTTCATTGAAAGACCTCCAATTTTTACAAAACAGCCATTTTTAAGGGCAATTATAATATTTAGTTTCTCTTTATTATCAGATGAAAATAAAATTGATATTTCACAATATCTTGTGAAGAAGGGGAGATGGGCTTTACATTTAAGTTCACTTCAAGAGGGGTCATCTGGCATTTCGGACTGCAGTCAGTAAAGAACAACTCACCACTGTCAGAGACACAGAGTGGAATATTAGACCATGAAAAGCTAGCGATTTCTCGGCACTTCACCGCAAAGCTCTCACTTGAGGGGCAGAAAGCAAAGGTGGTCCTGAGTTTATGAACATTTAAATTATGAATCTTCATGATAATTCCTTGACTCTTCAGAGTACATCCCCGATTTATGAAACTATTGATTGAATTGATTGAAAGATATACTAGCACGAGAGCAGGCCATTTGGCCCACCAAGTCCATGCCGACCATCCATGCTTTCTGTTTTATGCAGTTCTATGCTTTCCCACTTTCTCATCCACTCTCCACACACTAGGGGCAATTTCTAGGCTAATTAACCTACAAACCCGCACGTCTTTGGGATATGGTAGGAAACAGGAGCGCCAAGAGGAAACCCACATGGTCACAGGGAGAACGGGCACACTCCACACAGACAGCACTCGAGGTCAGGATCGAACCTGGTTCTCTGGCGCTGTGAGGCAGAGCTGTAGTAGCTGAGCCACTGTTCTTTGCAGCAACCAATGCAGTGACCAGTCCCCGGGTTGTGGTGCAGCAGTGGATTTGCTGCCTTACAGCACCAGAGACAGCCACAAAAACTGGAGCAACTCAGCGGAACAGGTAGCATCACTGGAGAGAAAGAATGGGTGACGTTTCGGGTCGGGACCCTTCTTCTGTCTCGACCCAAAACGTCACCCATTCCTTCTCTCAAAAGATGCTGCCTGACCCGCTGAGTTACTCCAACTTTTTGTGTCTATCTTTGCTTTAAACCAGCAGCTGCAGTTCCTTCCTACACATCACAGAACCAGAGAACAGGTTTGTAAGTTAATTGGTTTTGGTTAAAAAAAAGTTGTAAATTGTCCTCAGTGTGTAGAATAGTGCTAGTATACGGGAATCTCTGGTCAGCGCGGACTCAGTGGGCTGAAGGGCCTGTTTCCGCGCTATATCTATAAAGTCTAAAGTATAGTCTAGAGACACGTTGTACTGAAATACAATGCATTTCACACAACCTTTTCCATTTACAGTATTTTTTAATGTAATGTTCTCCAAGGGAAACCCAATTTAAATTGGGAAATATATGGCCTGCATTTGACAACACTGGGCCTGTACTCGCTGGAGTTTAGAAGGATGAGGGGACACCTCATTGAAACTTACCGAATAGTGAAAGGCCTGGATAGAGTGGATGTGGAGAAGATGGTTCCACTAGTGGGAGAGTACAGGACCAGAGGGCACAGCCTCAGAACAAAAGGATGTACCTTTAGAAAGGAGATGAAGAGGGATTTCTTTAGTCAGAGGGTGGTAAATACATAGAATTCATTGCCACAGATGGCTGTGGAGGCCATGGATATTTTTAAGGTGGAGATTGATAGATTATTGATTAGTAATTGTGTCAGGGATTATGGGGGGAAGGCAGGAGAATGGGGTTGAGGAGGAAAGATAGATCTGCCATGATTGAATGGTGGAATAGACTTGATGGGCCGAATAGCCTAATTCTACTCTTACAACTTATGAAATGGTCAAAGTGTGTAGATGTTTTCTGAGGCAAGAATTGAAAACGTGTCTTTAACCTAAGATGGCCTTTGGAACGCGGAGCGCGGCATGGACTATCTGGTCATCTTCTTCCAGTCTGAACATGGAACTTGCTGCATATCTGCGCCCAGCAATGCAGCCCATCAGGGCGCTCATCCAACACACGGCCTAAATCACGATTGAAGTCTGGATGTGAACTCCAGATGCTCAGACCTTCTTACAGTTGTTTAATGACCCAGTTACCCAAATGAATTTCCACACATCACACCGAGTGTTGCCATGGTTACCCCGAGCCTCCTGTACGAGTTACCCGTGATTGCGTTTGGTCGGTACCTCGCTTCAAATTACCTCCAGGTTTCAGGCTCAGCAGGACATTTTTCTGGACTTTTAATTGCAATTTTTAAAGCATTTTTTGATGAAAAAAACCTCCCTGCTTAGACCTGCACCGTATTTCCTGTTCCTTTCAAATGGATTTTTATGGCATCAGTACAAGTCACATTAAAAGTTGAAAAGCTTCCCTGATTGAAGCTTTTTAACCAATGCCTGATGTGTGCAAATGATGTCTAGTTTGGCTGAAACTTGACTTTTTTAGACCTAAATAAGGAATATATAATTCAAGTTGGGCATTTTCCCTGGAACTTAATCACTTTGGCATATGACGATGAGAATTACAGAGAACAGGTGTGAAATTTGATGTTGGCGGCATGGATGCACGTTCGTGTCTGATTTTGCGGCCCACTCCACTGAGGAACAATAACCAAACGTCTGAAGGTTTCTCTTGAGCTCTGAAGTTATTTGAATGGAAACCACTGGACATTGGGCCAGATTCATTGACCCAGCCCTCTAGGACTTGAGTCTCTATGGACAGAACCATGGGGTTGGAGAATCAGGATCACAGTGTTCTGACGTCCGCCATCTACAATGGCGCGATGGAGCAGTTGGGAGAGATACGTGCCTCACAGTTCCGGAGACCTGGGTTCGATCCTGACCTCGGGTGCTGCCTGTGTGGAGTTTGCACATTTTCTCTGTGACCATAGATGCTCCGGTTTCCTCCCCACATTGCAGGTTTACCCGCTACCAACGGTCAATGAGCGTGGGGGGGGGGGGGTGGGGGGGGGTGGGAGGGGAAGACAATGGGGACCTGGCGTGGGGGAAACCGCCGTGAAGAACAATGAAGGCCCATGCATGGGGGAGGGGGGGAGGCACTCTAGTTTTAGAATACTCTGCCCAGGGGATAAGCCTGCGTTTGTTTGTTTGTTTGTTTGATCGTTCCAGTTAAGGCTTGGCTCTTGGTTTCCTGGTCCTCCAAAATATTCCAAATGGAGTTTAAACTGAAGGCGCTGTGCACACGGTAGCCAGCCAACTGTAGCTTGACTTTTTCTTTTTTATCTCACTATTAATTTAATTTTAATTTCGAGTTTTCGTGTACCTGGTGTGTTGTGACTGTTGGCAGACCAATCTCCCTCCGAGGATGAATAAAGTTTTATCGTATCGTATCATTTATAGGTTGTAAATTCCCTTAGAATGTAGGGAGCAAATTCAAATGTTGGAGAACATCAAACGCGTGTGAATTGGTGATCGGTGGCCGGCATGAGCTTGGTGGGCCAAAGGGCACAAATACACGTTGTTCTTTCACAAAAATATTTATTGGAGGCCAACCTCACTGAAACCCACTCATGTATCACACACTACCAGGGTATTATCAGTCAGTGCTGATCAATTGCATATGGAACTGAGTGTCATTGGATTTCCACAATGCACTTCAACCCGGACTTCTGGAGAAACTTACTCTGGACACTTCAGTTCTCCTCTTATTCCATCAGACGGCACATCCCCAACTTTCATCATTCACCCTTGGTCCCCAACTCGAGCTTTCAACTTCTTCTATCTACCCTGCACAATCTCTCTTGCTTAATGCGCTTCTTCAAAGCTTTGCTTCTGGCAAAGGTTGTGCCTCCTGATGTATTATTACCTGTTCAGGCCTGTGTCATATTTAATTTATTTTTAACCTTTTCCTTTTTGAAAGAGAAGCACAATAAATGAGGGAAGAGTTAAGGAGTCTGGGATTGAAAGATTCCGTAGCTTGAGGCGGTGCGGGGGGATTTTTTTTTGGGGGGGGGGGATGAGGGGGGGGGGGGGGGGATGAGGAGGGGGGGGGGGGTGTGGGTGGGAGGGAGAGTGAACCATCTGACCCAATGTCCTTCAGATGAGATGTCTTACCTTCCAAGATGACCCACCAAGATAACCCATGCTCTGATCTGGTCCAGCAGGTTACTCTGTTGAACTATTGAACCAGGCAAAGAATAAAACTGGAGACACGAGAGACTGCCTATGCTGGAATCTTGAGCAAAACACAAAGTGCTGTAGGAACTCAACGGGTCCGGCAGCATCTGGAGAGGGAATGGGTAGACAGCATTTTGGATCAGGATCCTTCTTCAGACCCGTCAAAAGGTAGTCCTTTCCGTCAGAAGCAAATTCTGATTTTTTTTTTGGACTGATGGTTGAAATGTGGTGAGGAGAATGAGTGGGAAGAGAAGGAATTGCGAGTCGAAATGATGGGAAGACATGGGGCCAGAAACATGAGGTGAAGACCAGATGAAAGTAGCCTAGAGCTGCTAAAAACAAACACATTTCCAGCACTTTAAACAAATTTCTGCTCAACTGGTTGTTTAAGAAGGAACTGCAGATGCTGGAAAATCGAAGGTAGACAAAAATGCTGGAGGAACTCAGCGGGTATGGCAGCATCTATGGTGCGAAGGAAATAGGCAACGTTTCGGATCGAAAGAAGGGTCTGAAGAGGGGTGTCGACCGAAACGTTGCCTATTTCCTTCGCTTCATAGATGCTGCCTCACCCGCTGAGTTTCTCCAGCACTTTTGTCTACCTTCTGCTCAACAGGGTTGGTTTGTCCATGTTGTCTCCTACAAACACGGAACACTTTCTTGATCGTTAATGGTTCAATGGTGATTAATTTGTCACATGTGTAACTGCAGAGCGAAAATTAATGTTGCATATTTACACATGCAGGGGCCGCCATGTTTTGGCGTCATTTACACAGTCCAAAGTCCGGTCCACCCAGGCACTCGGTCTACTGGAGCGGTGTCCGATCCAGGTAAGCCCCAGGTTCCTGCAGGGCCTCCCTCCGTCACCTTCGATCGGATTGGCCCGTGAACCGACGTCTTGCGGGATCTTGCTGAAGCTCTATCTCTATACATGTCTCCCCATAGTGGAACAATCAGCAGGAATGCCATAGCTCATATCAAGATATTCACTGTTAGAGCTGCATTAAAACCACCATTATTAGTCTTGTTGGGGTTGTCTACGGCTGACACACCACTGGAAGTTTGTTCTTAATGCTCCTTGTTCACTCCAAGCCCGTCTGGTGTACATCGCTCTGAGTGTTTCGTGTTTAGTTTAGAGATACAGCGCGGAAAAGGCACTTCAGCCCACCGAGTCCACACCAACCAGTGATTCTCCCACACCAACCAACACTGTCTTACACACTTGTAACAATTTACAACTTTGCCAAAGTTAATTAACCTACAAAACCTGTACGTCTTTGAAGTGTGGGAGGAAACAGGCGCACCCGGGGAAATCCCACACAGTCACGGGGAGAACGTACAAATTCTGTACAGACAGCACCCGTAGTCAGGATTGAACCTGGGTCTCTGGTGCCACGAGGCAACAACTCTACCGCTGCTCCACTGTTCTGCCCTTAAGTGCGTAAGCACTTGAATGCTTAGTAGATTTACTACTTTACAGTTGGCTGTTGTTCTCTGCGATCATTAAGCTTTGTCTGGGTTTGCAGGATGGCACTTTGTGGCCCAGTCACAATTACTTAAAGCCATGACGTCTCCAACATGGCCATCATTATAGGCTTGCATATTGCAAGCACATTTACAACCTGTGCTGATTGAAACTCTGATGCATTTTCTGTGCCAAATCTATGTTCGCAATGATTTAGTAAACCAAATTGCCAGCTGTTGAGATTTTTGTAAATCCCTGCTGTAACGTAATTGCTGAGAATTTTCCATGAGTCAATGCTCAAGCTCTTGATGTAGATTGTACTTGGTCTATATTCTCCATGGTCCAAGAAGCTGTGGTCCTGGCAGTGGCACCCACGGCTGACAAAGCACAGCCCAAGCCGAAGACTCGATCGCGAGGGGGGCCCCCGGTGGGGGTCCCTCTATGCAGCGATTCTCCCCCTCTACATTGGGGACCTGGGGTGGAGGGTATTGCACTGAGGTGTTCCCTGCAAACTGTTTCTCTTGCGGTTCACAGACTCGCCAGCCGCCTGCCTTGTTTGTGGGCAGGAAGAGTCTGTGTACCACGTGTACATGGAGTGCGTGAGGCTGCAGCCACTGTTTCAATACCTAAAGGGGCTGCTCCTTGCCTTCTGGCTGCATTTTTCACCCATCATCCTCATCTTTGGACACCCTGTGCGTAGGGGAGAGGGTAGGGCTGAAGATGTCCTGGTTGGGTTGCTCCTGGGCCTGGCCAAGCTGGCCATCCGCCAGTCAAGGCGCCAGATGGTGGAGGGCTCTACCCGAGCCGGCTGCCTGCCCCTTTTCCGGGGATACGTCCGTGCCCGGGTGCGGATAGAAAGGGAATACGCCCTGTCTACGGGCACCCTGAGGGAGTTCAACGACCGCTGGGCACCGAGGGGGGTTGAATGTATCATGGACAAGGATTGCAATATAGTTGTTTAGCAGTTGCTTAGCATATTTGTTCGTCTTGTATTATGGTGGTGTTTTGTTTTATTGTATTGTAAATACTATTTTAATATTTGAATAAATATTTTTGATTAAAATTTTTTTTTTTTTAAAAGACGAAGACTCGATGGTGGAACAGACGAGCATGGTGGCTGACCGGCGAGTAGAGCAATTAACCTACACACCTGTGCCTCTTTGGGATGTGGGTGGAAACCGGAGCACCCGGAGGAAACCCACGTGGTCAAAGGAAGAACATGCAGGCTATACACAAATGGCATCTAAGGTCAGGATTGAACCCGGGTCTCTGGTGCCATGAGGCAGCAAATCTCCCACGTTGTCCTCAGTTTAATTTGGTTTAGTTTAGTTTAGTTTAGTTTAGAGATACAGCGTGGAAACTGGTCATTTAGTCCACGCCGATCAGCGATCATCTGTCCACTAGTTCTATCCGACATGCTAAGAACGATTTATAGAAGCCAAGTAACTTGGCCAATTAAATGTGGGCGGAAACTGGAGCGCCAGAGAGAACCCATGCAGTCAAGGGGAGAACGTACAAACTCCAGACAGACAGCACCCGTAGTCGGGATCGAACCGGGGTCTCTGGTGCTGCAAGCGCTGTAAGGCAGCAACTCTACCGCTGTGCCAGAGTGTAACTGAGGTTGACAAAGCTGATGCAGCGAGAGTGTGTAATGTCGCAGAGGAATCAGGCGATATACAAACAGAGCCAGGGATGGAGGAGGGAGAGACAGGAAGTTGAGATTTAGTGTGTAGGAAGGAACTGCAGATGCTGATTTACACCAAAGATAGACACAAAATGTTGGAGTAACTCAGCGGGACAGGCAGCATCTCTAGAGAAACCTGAAACATCACCCATTCCTTCTCTCCAGAGATGCTCCATGCCCCGCTGAGTTACTCAAGCATTTTGTGTCTATCTTCCGTCTAAATTGGGATTAACATTATTTTTGCTGGAATTCAGCCCATCGATTCAATTCGTAGCTCAGCTTCAAAGGTACATCAACATTCGACCGAGCAAATACCTTTGAATGGCTGACTAAGCATAGTTGCAATCTTCTATTTTAGTCCTGGTAAACTGTGTGCAGATCTTGGAAATTGCATCCACATCAGGAGCTGTTAGCTGGAGACCAGAGAAATCCTGTGCAGATTTCTGTGCAAACAAACACACAGCGATTGGACTGCAGGGACCAGGAAACCACAGTTTACAAATGGAATATAAATCTTGTTCCAGGGACGAGAGGAAACCTTCACACTTCTGTGTACTCCAGCAGAGAGCTTGTATAATGTCGCTGCTGTTTATTTTGTTTACAGCTACTAAAGAAATATATTGCAAATCCAAATAAATAATCCACTGGCTGACGAAGGAAGTGGTTCAGGATTTGACCCCCAGCCTCCTCATTGTGACTTGAGCCACTGCGCTTCCAGTTGCAGCACAGCCTGCTGTTTAGATCACTTAATTGTTGTGGGTTATAGCCCTTTTTGAGAGATTTTGAGGACATAACCCTGCCTATTCTGCAATACTGCCGCATTGTCAGAGGTGCTGCCTCATAGACAAGGCATTAAGTTGAGATCCTGTTTGTTTTCTAGGGCAGCGTGGCAGTGCAGCAGTAGAGTTGCTGCCTCACTGCGCCAGTGACCCGGGTTCGATCCAGTGGTGTCTGTACGGAGTTTGCACTTTCACCCTGTGATTTCGTGAGTTTTCTCTGGGTGCTCCGGTTTCCTCCCACACTCCAAAGACGTGCAGGTTTGTAGGTTAATTCACTTCTGTAAATTGTCCCTAGAGTGTAGGATAGAGCTAGTGTACGGGGTGATCATTGGTCGGGGTGGCATGATGGGCTGAAAGGCATGATTCCAAGTTGTATCTCTAAATTAAAATAAACTAAACTAAACTTTTCACTTTTCTGGCACCACTTCAACTAGGAGCGGACGATTCTCCTTAGGTACTGGACCAAAAAGGAAAGTGCTGATTGTAGAGTCATTGTATCATAGCATCAGAGACCTGGGTTTGACCCCGACCTCCAGTTTGCACATTCTCCCAATGATCACGTGGGTTTCCTCCAGGTGCTCTGGTTTCCTCCCACATCCCAAAGACATGCGGGTTTGTAGGCTAATTGGCTTCTGTAAAGTGCCCCTCAAATGCAGGGAGTAGATAGCATTGAACTAGTGTGAACGGGTGATCGATGGTCGGTGTGGACTCAGTGGGTTTATAGGGTTGCCATGCAGTTTCTTTCAATCAATTCAATCAATTAATCAAATGTTTCCCTCCAGCCAACATCGCAGAAATAGATTTATTGCCTTTTCAGATTTCTATTTGCGAGATTTAGTTTAGTTTAGAGATACAGCGCGAAATCTTTGGCCCACCAGGTCTGCGCTGACCAGCGATCCCCGCACATTAACTCTATCCTACACACACTAGGGACAATTTTTATATTTTACAATTAACCTACAAATATGTATGTCTTTGGAGCGTGGGAGGAAACTGAAGATCTCGGAGAAAACCCACGCAGGTTATGGGGAGAACATACAAACTCCGTACAGATGGCACCCACAGTCAGGATCGAACCTGGGTCTCCGGCGCTGCAAGCGCTGGAAGGCAGCAACTCTACCGCTGAGCCACCGTGCCACATGAGATTTTACAAAGCAGGACTTGAGTAGAATCACTGCATTTCAAATAGTGCCATTGTCTGTGTGACATCGTGGGCTGCATGGATGTTATGAAAGGAGGTGAGATCGCAGTTTAGCCAAAGAATGCAGATGCAGTGTACTGAAGAGATTGAGAGGAGGTCGAGGGTGGTGAGCCAAGGGCTGTGGTGAGGCTGCAGGCAGTGAATGGGAACATGATATCCCCAGGAGTAGGCCTGTAATGTGTGTGGGCAGAGTCAATGAAGAATATACCTTCTGTAACATAAAGAGAAGATTAAGAACGTTCTTCGAGAGTCATGGATTTTCTGTGGTGAGTATTCGGATGTCTGTCAGTGAAGGATTAAGCTCTTCGCTCTGTCGATGTGGCTAGCCAGTGAGGCAGATTTAGTTTACTTTAGGTTAGAGATATAGTGTTGAAACAGGCCCTTCGGCCCATCGAGTCCGTGACAAGCAGCGATCCCCGTACACTAGCACTATCCTACACACTAGGGACAACTTCCAAATTTTTTACCAAACCAATTAACCTACAAACCTAGAGTCATACTGTGTGGAAACAGGCCCCTCAGCTCAACCTGCCCACACTAGTCCCAACTGCCTGTGTTTGGCCCATATCCCTCTAAACTTATCCTTCAACAGTCTGAAGAATGTCACCTATTCCTTTTCTCCAGAGATGCTGCATTTTGCGGTATGCAGGTTTGAGGTACTCCAGCATTTTGAGTCTGTCTTTGGAGTAAACCAGCATCTGCAGTTTCTTCCAACTCATTTTAGGGGAGAGAGAAATGGTTTTGAGAGTTTTAGCACAAACCTGTGCCATTTACAAAACCCACAAATAAAAAATAAAGCACAAAAGGTTCGTTCGAGGACGATGCAGTGAAGTACTATCATTTGTGTCCAGTACTTGAAGTACTGATGGAGGAGATGAATGGGGGAGTTCTGGAGTAGATAGAGGTCAGTGTTTACATGGGGTCCCATTGTTCACTGATTAGCTGAATAGCATGAATCAACACAGATCGACTCGGATGCGTTAAGAGCCAACTGTGTTGTTCCAAAGATCTTCAAGTGATATCATGGTCGGATGTACTGACTAAAGTCAGTCCAATAAAATGTAGGCAAAGTGCAACAAGATAAAAGTGAAAACGTTCGTGGCAGAATGAAAGGACTTGGAGACAATCCAGGGGAGGGTAAGTCAAGAGAACTTTGTTATTTCAAAAGGGACAGCAGGGAAACAAAAATCAAAAAATAGTGTCTACAAGAAGTCTAAGTGGGGGTCAGGTTATATGTCAGTCTGAGAACAAAAGCCGAGAGACGAAGAACCTTCAGAAGAAACAAGCTGGTTGTCATCGAGTTAATGATAACTGGTAATGTATCAAATACTTTGTATAACTCTTAACTACTGTAGTAGTTGAGAAGAGTTATTAGTCTTGTTTAGTTTACTTCAATTTAGTTCAGGGATACAGTGCAGAAACAGGCCCTTCGGCCCACCAAGTCCGGGCTGATCCCCGTACACCAGGGACAATTTACAATTTTTTACCGCAGCCAATTATCCTACAAACTTGTACGTCTTTGGTGTATGAGAGGAAGCTGGAGCACCCGGGGAAAACCCACGTGGTCACGGAGAAAACGTGCGAACTCCCTACAGACAGCACCAGTAGTCAGGATCAAACTCAGTTCTCTGGCACTGTGAGGCAGCAACTCAACTGCTGCGCCACCGTGCTGCCCTGAGTTAAACATTATGTGGACACAAGGAACTGCAGATATTGTGTTACAAAAAAATACTCAAAGTGCTGGAGTAACTCAAGTGTAGGCTGCGCTTCTGGAGACCATGGTTAGGTGACGTTTCAGGCCAGGGCCTTTCTTTGGACTTAAAGTTAACTAAAAAGACAAAATGTTTTTGAAAAAGAAACTCAGCAGGTCAGACAGCGTTTCTGGAGAACTTTTTGCTGGCGTTTTTGGGTCGGGATCCTTCTTCAGACCTTCTGTTTTAAGTTTTGTGTGAATTGTTTAGGATGCGTTACACCATATATTCACGGTTGTGTTTGGTTATGAAGACAATTATATTTATATAATAATTGCACACAAGTATGTGAGAGCAGATATGTGTGAAGCTAATATGGAGAAGTAATCCACAGGGATCAGCAATGCTTTGGGTGAATACTTCAGAGATAAACACAGTTTAAAGTGAAGAGCATTTTAGACAAAAGAATAAACAGATTGTGGCAAATTTCTCATTTGTAACTATGTTTTATGGATGTAAATAATTACTGTTTTTATGTAGTTTATTACATTCTGTTTTAAATAAAAAGCAGTGCAGTATGTTTGTGTTATAGGAGCAGAATTAGGCCATTCGTGTCTGTGTGTGTGTGTATGTGTCTGTATGTGTGTGTGTCTGTACGTGTGTGTGTGTGTGTGTGTGCATGTGCGTGTGTGTGCATGTGTGTGAGTATGTATGTCTGTGTGGGTGTGTGTGCATGTGCGTGTATGTGTGTGTATGTGTGTCTGTGTGGGTGTGTGTGTATGTGTGTGTATGTGTGTGTGTGGGTGTGTGTGTATGTGTGTGTATGTGTGTGTGTGTGTGTATGTGTGTGTGCGTGCGTGCGTGCGCGCTCGTGTGTGTGTGTGTATGTGTGTGTGTGTGTGTGTGTGTGTGTGTGTGTGTGTGTGTGTGTGTGTGTGTGTGTGTGTGTGTGTGTGTGTGTGTACATGTGGCAAATGTACCAGCAGTTGGATTTCTCAGGCCTTCAAATCTCAGAGGAGATTGGAGGAAAAAGTCTCCCAAGAGATGAGGTAAATAGGACACAACAGTGAGAGGGACTGATGCAGTATCTGGTAGTGAGGGACACGGGGGCTTCCTTAGCTGTCTCAATGAGAGGTGAAGAATATCCTGAAGAGATTCCCAACAAACTCAAAGGGTTGAACAGTGGAATAGATACACAGGGCAGGCAAACGTTATGGAGAAAAGTCGGAAGGAATTAGATAAGCATTTCAGAGAGTTGATGTTATACCCTCAGTTTAATTTAATTTCAGTTTAGTTTAGATTAGTTTAGTTTATTGTCACGTGTACCGAGGTACAGTGAAAAGCTTTTTGTTGTGTGCTATCCAGTCAGCGGAAAGACAATACATGATTACAATCGAGCCGTCCACAGTATATGGCTTCTCGCATTGATCCTCCACTAATAACTGGACCAGTAGTTTGTTTGCTTGGTTTGTTTAGTTTGGAGATACAGCTCGGAAACAGGTCTTTCGGCCCACCGAGTCTGCGCCGACCAGCCTGTTGACTAGCCCTATCCCAAACTATCACTATCTTGCACACTATCCTCTCAGGCAGTACCTCTACCGCTGCGCAGTAATTTTCAATTTATGTTGAAAAGCCAATTTGTTTGTAAATTATACACAATGATGTTGTAAAAGTGATGAAATGATTGCAGTGGGAAGTTAAATGTTTGGACTCATGCACACTTGGAGCTTTGAAATACTTGAAGGAATGTCCCAAACGTGAGTAACAGCCAAGAACATTTCTGCTTGGATCAAGGATCACACAAACTGTGAATTAAAATAAGCAGTTTACAGATCTTTGAGCCACGATCACTCAGCCAAGGATCCATTCCAAGCTTCGGAGAGTGTTTAGTATCAACACTTGTGCTGATGTTTGTGTGAAGCTGAGGTTTACTTTAGAGGTACAGCGCGGAAACAGGCCCTTCGGCCCACCGAGTCCGCGCAGACCAGCGATCCCCGCACATTAACACTATCCTACACACACCAGGGACAATTTACACTTATACCAAGCCAGTCAACCTACAAACCTGTACGTCTTTGGAGTGTGGGGGGAAACTGAAAATCTCGGTGAAAAGCCACGCAGGTCGTGGGGAGAACGTGCAAACTCCGTACAGACAGCACCCAAAGCCAAGATTGAACCCGGGTCTCTGGCGCTGTAAGGCAGCTACATTAGTGCCACCAGGCCCTTATGGTGGGGGCCCAGAGTGAGAAACACAAGGTATCTCAAGGCTGAGGAAGAGTGGAGGGGAAAGGGCAGAGACGTGAATCTGGTGCCATGTAGTAATGTAGTCATACAACAGCAGCAAAGGTCTGTGTAGGAAGGAACTGCAGATGCTGGTTTACACCGAGGATAGACACAAAATACTGGAGTAGCTCAGTGGGTCAGGCAGCATCTCTGGAGAGAAGGAATAGGTGATGTTTTAGGTAGACAAAAATGCTGGAGAAACTCAGCGGGTGCAGCAGCATCTATGGAGCGAAGGAAATAGGCAACGTTTCGGGCCGAAACGTTGCCTATTTCCTTCACTCCATAGATGCTGCTGCACCCGCTGAGTTTCTCCAGCATTTTTGTCTACCAGGTGATGATTTAGGTCGGGACCCTTCTTCAGACTGAGAGTCAGGGGAGAGGGAAACTAGAGGTATGAAAAGGGACAAAGAACAAATGAGTGAAAGGTATGAGAAGAACAAATCAAAGCCAGCAATGATGATCAGGGAAAGATGGAGCCCACAATGGTCCATTGTTCGCTATGGAGAAGGTGATAACAAGTGGATACAATAGTGATATAAGCAGGATGACAGTGAAACTAGTACCACGACTAGGGTGGGGGAGTATGCAAGGGTTGCTTGGAATTAGTGGTCAATGTTCATACCACTGGGGTGTGAGCTGCCCAAGCAAGATATGAGGTGCTGTTCCTCCAATTTGCATGTGGCATCCCTCTGACAATGGAGGAGGAGGCCCAGGGCAGAAAGATCATTGTGGTAATGGGGAATGGAGTGAAAGTGTTTGGAAAACCAGGTGATCAGGTAGCTTGGCTGGGTAATTATTACTCAGTGAAGCAGCTGAACCGTAACAATTTAAAACAATGAGGCAAATGATTCAATAAGGTCAGGGAGCTTATATAAATCCAGGCTGTTTATTAAAATCCAATGGCTTGTGTTAATCTGTGGGAACTCAAAGACTGGGTAAGACTTTCCATGTTGGGACACAGAGTGCTGGAGTAACTGAACGGGTCAAGCAGCATCTCCGGATATTATGGGTAGATGCCGTTTTGGGTTGGGACCCTTCTTCAGACTGAATGTAGGAATGTAGGGGATGGGAAGGGGGGGGGGGGGAAGGCAGGAGAGAAAATCTTGCCGTACTGAACTGATCCTGTATTCCTGAGACTTGGAGCAGTCCTGCACAGGGCTGATTGTTAGAAGGAACTACAGATGCTGGTTTCACTCCAAGACCACGGGAGACAGAAAACTGGGTCACAGTTAGGAAGGGCAATGGGCAGAGGCAGGGACTGGTGAGTACCCCGGTGGCTGTACACCTTGAAAATAAGTACTCATGTTTGAGTAAGGGTGGGGGAGACAGCCTACCTGGGGGCAGCGACAGTGGCCGGGCCTCTGGCACAAAGACCGGTCCTGTTGCTCAGAAGGGTAAGGAAAAGAAGAGGAGGGCAATTGTAATAGGGGACTCTATAGACAGTGGGTCGGATAGGCGATTCTGTGGATGCAGACAGGAGACCCGGATGGTAGTTTGCCTCCCTGGTGCCAGGGTCAGGGATGTGTCTGAACATGTCCAAGAAATCCTGAAATGGGAGGGAGAGGAGCCTGAGGTTGTGGTACATATAGGTACCAACGACATAGGTAAAAAAAGAGAAGAGGTCCTGAAAGGAGAATTTAGGGAGTTAGGTAGAGAGTTAAGGAGAAGGACTGCAAAGGTAACAATCTCAGGATTACTGCCTGTGCCACGCGACAGTGAGAATAGGAATGGAGCGAGGTGGAGAATAAATGATTGGATGAGGGACTCGTGCAGTGGGTATGGATTCACGTTTCTGGATCATTGGGACCTCTTTTGGGGAAGGTGCGACCTGTACAGAAAGGACGGGTTGCACTTGAACTCGAGGGGGACCAATATCCTGGCGGGGAGATTTGCAAAGGCTACTGGGGAGACTTTAAACTAGTATGGTTGGGGGGAGGGACTCAAATTGTGAAAGCTAGCAGTCAGGGGCAGGAGGCAGAGAATGGTAGCACTCTGACCCAAAATGTAGGGGAGAGAGAAGAAAAAGACAATAAACAGAGAATAAGAGAGGGTGGGTTTCTTAAATGTGTATATTTTAATGCTAGGAGCATTGTAAGAAAGGTGGATGAACTTAGAGCCTGGATTGACACCTGGAAGTATGATGTTGTGGCGATCAGTGAAACATGGTTGCAGGAGGGCTGTGATTGGAAACTAAATATTCCTGGATTTCGTTGCTTCAGGTGTGATAGAATTGGAGGGGCAAGAGGTGGAGGTGTTACATTGCTTATCAGGGAAGATATTACAGCAGTGCTTTGGCAGGATAGATTAGAGGGCTCGTCTAGGGAGGATATTTGGGTGGAACTGAGAAATGGGAAAGGGGTAGCAACACTTATAGGGGTGTATTATAGACTGCCAAATGGGGAGCGAGAATTGGAAGAGCAAATATGTAAGGAGATTGCAGATATTAGTAGTAAGCACAAGGTAGTGATTGTGGGAGATTTCAATTTTCCACACATAGACTGGGAAACACATTCTGTAAATGGGCTGGATGGGTTGGAGTTTGTAAAATGTGTGCAGGATAGTTTTTGCAGCAATACATAGAAGTACCTACTAGAGAAGGGGCGGTGCTGGACCTCCTGTTAGGAAATGAGACGGGTCAGGTGGCAGAGGTATGCGTTGGGGAACAGTTCGGGACCAGTGATCACAATACCATTAGTTTCAATATAATTATGGAGAGGGTCAGAACTGGACCTAGGGTTGAGATTTTTGATTGGAGAAAGGCTAACTTTGAGGATTTGGCAATTTCTTTTCTTCGGTATTCACCAAGGAGAAGGATATTGAATTATGTGAGGTAAGGGAAACAAGTAGAGTAGCTATGGAAACTATGAGATTCAAAGAAGAGGAAGTACTGACACTTTTGAGAAATATAAAAGTGGATAAGTCTCCAGGTCCGGACAGGATATTCCCTAGGACATTGAGGGAAGTTAGTGTAGAAATAGCAGGGGCTATGAAAGAAATATTTCAAATGTCATTAGAAACGGGAATAGTGCCGGAGGATTGGCGTACTGCGCATGTTGTTCCATTGTTTAAAAAGAGTAAACATAGCAATTATAGACCTGTTAGTTTGACATCAGTGGTGGGCAAATTAATGGAAAGGATACTTAGAGATAATATATATAAGCATCTGGATAAACAGGGTCTGATTAGGAACAGTCAACATGGATTTGTGCCTGGAAGGTCATGTTTGACTAATCTTCTTGAATTTTTTGAAGAGGTTACTCGGGAAATTGATGAGGGTAAAGCAGTGGATGTTGTATATATGGACTTCAGTAAGGCCTTGACAAGGTTCCTCACGGAAGGTTGGTTAAGAAGGTTCAATTGTTGGGTATTAATGGTGGAGTAGCAAGATGGATTCAACAGTGGCTGAATGGGAGATGCCAGAGAGTAATGGTGGATGGTTGTTTGTCAGGTTGGAGGCCAGTGACTAGTGGGGTGCCACAGGGATCTGTGTTGGGTCCACTGTTGTTTGTCATGTACATCAATGATCTGGATGATGGTGTGGTAAATTGGATTAGTAAGTATGCAGATGATACTAAGATAGGTGGGGTTGTGAATAATGAAGTAGATTTTCAAAGTCTACAGAGAGATTTATGCCAGTTGGAAGAGTGGGCTGAAAGATGGCAGATGGAGTTTAATGCTGATAAGTGTGAGGTGCTACATCTTGGCAGGACAAATCAAAATAGGACGTACATGGTAAATGGTAGGGAATTGAAGAATGCAGGTGAACAGAGGGATCTGGGAATAACTGTGCACAGTTCCCTGAAAGTGGAATCTCATGTAGATAGGGTGGTAAAGAAAGCTTTTGGTGTGCTGGCCTTTATAAATCAGAGCATTGAGTATAGAAGTTGGGATGTAATGTTAAAATTGTACAAGGCATTGGTGAGGCCAATTCTGGAGTATGGTGTACAATTTTAGTCGCCTAATTACAGGAAGGATGTCAACAAAATAGAGAGAGTACAGAGGAGATTTACTAGAATGTTGCCTGGGTTTCAGCAACTAAGTTACAGAGAAAGGTTGAACAAGTTAGGGCTTTATTCTTTGGAGCGCAGAAGGTTAAGGGGGGACTTGATAGAGGTCTTTAAAATGATGAGAGGGATAGACAGAGTTGACGTGGATAAGCTTTTCCCACTGAGAGTAGGGAAGATTCAAACAAGGGGACATGACTTGAGAATTAAGGGACAGAAGTTTAGGGGTAACATGAGGGGGAACTTCTTTACTCAGGTGGCTGTGTGGAATGAGCTTCCAGTGAAGGTGGTGGAGGCAGGTTCGTTTTTATCATTTAAAAATAAATTGGATAGTTATATGGACGGGAAAGGAATGGAGGGTTATGGTCTGAGCGCAGGTATATAGGACTAGGGGAGAATATGTGTTCGGCACGGACTAGAAGGGTCGAGATGGCCTGTTTCCGTGCTGTAATTGTTATATGGTTATATGGTTATATGGTTATATGGTTAATCCAAAGATAGACACAAAATGCTGGAGTAACTCAGCGGGACAGGCAGCATCTCTGGAGTGATGGAATGGGTGACATTTTGGGTCAAGACCCTTCTTCAGACCTGTACATAGGTGAAGACCCTATAGGTCACTCATTCCTTTTCTCCAAAGATGCCGTGGGCTGATTTATATTGCCTTGCCAAATCACACTGCTGAGGACAGCTAGGAAGTCTGCTCTTGCCTCAGGCTTGTGCAGGAATATCCGACCATTGCAATCTGTGAAAGAAAAGATTCTATTCTAAACGTGACTCTCCACCATTGAGCAAACACATAAAATGCATGGTATTTTATAGACTGCTCCCAATTATGGTGGTGCAGCTGGCAGAGTTGCTGCTTTACAGCGCCAGAGACCCAGTTTCGATCCTGACTACGGGTGCTGTCTGTACGGAGTTTGTACGTTCTCCCCGTTTCTCCGGTTTCCCCTGCTCCGGTTTCCTCCCACATTCCAAAGACGTGCAGGTATCTAGGCAGACAATTGGCTTCCGTAAATTGCCCCTAGTGTGTAGGATAGGACTAGTGTACATGATGATTGTCGGCCGGCATGGATTCGGTGGGCCGAAGGGCCTGTTTCCACGCTGTATCTCTAAACTAAACTAAACTAATCTAATTGCACTATGCTAAAATACACCGAGCAGCAAGCCAGCAATGTACAGACAGTAAATGTTTAAGAAGGAACTGCAGATGCTGGAGAAAATCGAAGGTACACAAAAATGCTGGAGAAACTCAGCGGGTCAGGCAGCATCACCGGAGAACATGCATAGGTGATGTTTTGCATAGGGACCCTTCTTAATATTTATTTTTGTAAACCAGCATCTGCATATCCTTGTCTCTCCAAAGTACAGACTGTACTTCGTTCTGTTTATACAGTTTCTGTTGACTGAGGTTGTCTCAAGCTCCACCATCAATATCCTACCTGAGGTGAGGTCAGGTCCACACATCATCCTTGCTTTTGCTGACACATACAAGAGGCCCCCTGTTGAATGATGCTTTGAATATCATGTTGTATGTACATTAGTATAGTACGTTCCTGTGTGCATTTTGGTAAAGTTGGTTTGACAATATATGCATTAATATTTTACGGCATTATGTTCACAGTGTGGTGTGATATGTTGACTTGTACTTATAAACCTCGTTTAAGAACCCCTTGAACTACATTGACTTGCATCGATACCTAGTGAACCCTAGTTCTAACGGACCACTTTATAATGGATTTCGGTTCTGGTGGACGGACCTGCTGACACCACCCCTGGCCCGCAATGTACACCAGCAAGCTCTTCTTCACTCCCCCCCCAAGGTAGGATTGATACGGCCGTTGTTGAGGCTCACGTTGCAGCCCCTGGAGATGAGGCCTTGTTTCAGGCCGCTGCCATCGGCAGGATGTGTCTGGTCACCATGGGGCTCCCTCCCCTCTCACCAGATGCCGCTACTTCCTGTCGGCCGTCTCTTTGTCCACTCCCTGCTCACCGCCATCTCCTGCTCATTCTCCCCGCAGTCGCCGACATCGTCCAAGGTGCAGTACCCATGTGACTATTTGCACGCTAGCCACAGAAACAGATCTACAGTCACATATTACAATCGCTCCACACTCTTCAATCTCTACTCCTACTGCAACATTTCTTACTTTCACTATGACCATCGGACTACCCTCGATCAGACTTTGCTGACATTGCCTGGCACTAAACGTTATTCACTTATCATAGAAACATAGAAAATAGGTGCAGGAGTAGGCCATTCGGCCCTTTGAGCCTGCACCGCCATTTAATATGATCATGGCTGATCATCCAACTCAGTATCCCATCCCTGCCTTCTCTCCATATCTCCTGATCCCTTTAGCCACAAGGGCCACATCTAACTCCTTCTTAAATATAGCCAATGAACTGGCCTCAACTACCTTCTGTGGCAGATAATTCCACAGATTCACCACTCTCTGAACACATCATGTATCTGTACACTGTAAATGGCTCGATTATAATCATGTATTGTCTTTTTGCTGACTGGATAGCATGCAACAAAAGCCTTTCACTGCACCTCAGTACACGTGACAATAAACTAAACTGAAACTGAACTAAATTGTCTCCGGGGAGAAGGAGGAGGGCAGAGGTTGAAATAAAGTGACAAGTCATCATAGACTCATTCTCGTGGCTATGATAGCAGAAGGATCAGCTGCCAGTTGGGTGATTCTGCTTATGGATGACTTCACCCTCACCCGAAGCACATTTAGTACAGTACAGCACACACAGTACATCCGTCCACCACAAACCAATCTGGTCTCCCTATGACCATTTGTTTAGTTTAGTTTAGTTTAGAGATACAGCGCGAAAATAGGCCCTTCAGCCCACCAAGTCCGCACCGACCAACGATCCCCGCACATCAACACTATCCTGCATACACTAGGGACAATGTTACTGTTATACCAAGCCAATTAACTTACAGACCTGTACGCCTTTGGAGTGTGGGAGGAAACCGAAGATCTCAGAGAAAACCCACGTGGTCGCGGGGTGAACGTACAAACTCCAGTCAGACAGCACCCGTAGTCGGGATCAAACCCGGGTCTCTTGCGCTGCAAGCGCTGTAAGGCAGCAACTCTATCACTGCGTCACCCATGAGTGAAGACTCTGGGCCATGTGAACTTCAGACCCACAAAAACATGGTGTAACATCAAAACCAGTAAGAAAAGACTATTTGGCATTGATTCAGGCACAAGATTAACAAAGGTGCTCACAGTCTGTGTTTTGAGTTCTTTGGCAAAGCTGTTCCCAAACCAAGCTGTGTTATGCCCCTGTCCCACTTAGGAAACCTGAACGGAAACCTCTGGAGACTTTGCGCCCCACCCAAGGTTTCTGTGCGGTTCCCGGAGGTTGCAGGTGGTTGCAGGAGGTTGCAGGTAGTGGAAGCAGGTAGGGAGACTGACAAAAACCTCCGGGAATCTCCGGGAACCGCACAGAAACCTTGGGTGGGGCGCAAAGTCTCCAGAGGTTTCCGTTCAGGTTTCCTAAGTGGGACAGGGGCATTACAACCCGACACTATGCTGTCTATGGTGCATCTGTAGAGGTTTGTAAAGGGCCTGTCCCACTTTCACGACTTAATTCTTTCATCCCGACCATTTTTTTACTCGTGGACATTTTTTATCGGGCTGGAAAATGCGTCCCGACTTACCTGATACCACGAGTACCTACGGCTAGCATAACGAGCCACTACGATATTTCTACGAACTCCTACAACCTCCTATGGACTCGTTACGAACATTCTGCGAGTTTGAATCAGGGGAAAACTCTGGAGCATTTGTGAATTACCTCATTAATCAATCAATCAATATCAATCAATATTTATTACATGTCATTTGAACCACAATGAGGCTCAAACGAAACTCCGTTTCCACAGCTATACAAGCAAAGACAATTTCCTACAGACATACACACAATTCAATTTACAAAAACATCCATCACTGTGAACCCACTGTGATGGAAGGCAAAGTCTTTTCTTTCCCCTGCACCATTTTTTCTCCCGATGTCGAAGCCCCAGGCGGGCGATGATAAGTCCCACGGCCATTTTTAGGCCGCGCGGGGCGATGTACGGCTTCGCTCCCGGTGTAAATGTCACGAAGTTGGAGCCCCCGGCGGGCGCTGGAATGTCCCACGGCCATGAAGCCGCGCCGGGCGATGTACGGCCCCGCTCCGGATCGTTCCAACCCCACGACACGGGCGGGAGAAGTCGCGTTGCGGGAGCTCCAGAAAGCGGCCTCTCCACCCGCGAGCTCCCGATGTCCAAGTCCACCGGACCTGCGGCTTAAAGTGGGATTAGGCCCTTAAGAATCACTGGAGACATATCAAATTCCCTCAGTCTCCTCGGGAAGTAGAGGCGTTGATGTGGCTTCTTGGCTATCATATCAATGTTGCTGGTCCACTACGGATCATTGGTATTTTAACACCAAGAAACTTTAAGTTCTCAACCATTTCTACTTCAGTTCCATTGATGCTGAGTGAGGCATCTACACATGCTTCCTGAAGTCAATCACCAGCTCCTTCATCTTGATGACATTGAGAGAGAGAGAGGTTATTCTAACACAGGCATAATCAAGGACGAGTCTCAACCTGGTCACTCCCTCTTCCCCCCTTCTCCCATCAGGCAAGAGATACAGAAGTGAGAAAATGCTCACTTCCAGATTCAGGGACAGTTTCTTCCCAGCTAATCCTACCACAACTAGAGAGCAGTCCTCAGTTACTATCTACCTCGTGGGAGACCATCGAACATTTCGTTCAGACCGAAAGGTCTGAATGACAAATAAAGGATCTAGACTATACTGGACTTTATCTTGCACGGTACATTATTCCCTTTATCCTATATCTGTACACTATGGATGGCTTGTTTGTATTCACGTATAGTCTTTCCACTGACTGGATAGCATAAAATTAAAAGCTTTTCACTGTACCTCGGTACACGTGACGATAAACTATACTAAACTATGGGAGATAATGAAACGTGTACAACTTTATGCAACTCATCGGGTGTTGGGGAGAATGACAGTGTGGGGCTGTTGACTCCATCATCTATGTTGTTGTGGAAGGATCATCACCCATCAGGTGACTTGGTGATTTAAGGCAGCGTGCACCACTATTTGTTCCTGGACCGCGCTCTGTGAATCTGCCATTTCCACGATCTCCATTCTGGCTGAAGAAGAAAATAAATAGTTTTTAATTAAGTGTACAAGAAGGGACTGCTCATGCTGGTTTACCCCGAAGATAGACACAAAATGCTGGTGTATCTCAGTGGGTCAGGCAGCATCCCTGGAGAAAAGGAATAGGTGGCATTTCGGGCTGAGACCCTTCATCGGAATGGGAGTCGGGGAGAGGGAAACTAGAGGTATGAGAAGGTGCAGAACAAAGCAGAGCCAGCATCAGTCTTTGATTGAACTTGGCATCTTGCTGGTTCTAAAGCTGTGTTGCGTTAGCAATCCAGATTGTTTTCATATTCTGCATCCTGTACTCAGGACAAGCGCAGGAACATTGCTCTCTCTCTCTCCACGGTGAGCGCTGAGAGAGTTTCACCCATAACACAATCACCTCCGAGCCCGGCAGCTGACTAATTGAAGCCAAGCCTTTTTCTTCTCCTCTCGACAAACGTGGAAGAGGGAGCAAACTGTCCACAGGTGTCTGAGGAATGTTAATGGCTCAGGGCTGTTCTCTCTGCATTTGGTACCAATTAACAGCACCCCTCAAACAAAGAGGCAACTGCCATAAAGTGCCTTCAGGAGCCAATTATTGGCCACTGTTAAGAAAATGTAAAGAGCTCTCGAGCAGATGTCAGGAACAGATTTGCAATACATAATGCAATAACGAGCTAATGGAAATGTGTCTGGTGGGGGGAAGAATGATAGAGGGACGGTTTGGCCAGAGCATGGAGATGGAGATGGAATTGGATTTGGTAACGTGATAGACACAATCTTTTTGTCCCTTTGTTGGTTTCCTATGTCCGGTCCTAAATGATTCACGAGAAGGTTGTACGTCAAGGGAAGGGACCATTAGGAGCAAAGTGGGATGTTGCAAGAATGAGTTACTGATTATGACAGATGAAGGTCACGGAGTTAAGGGGCTTAGATCCATCACAGTTCATCATGGGATATTTATCCCATCAAGCCAGTCGTGGCAGATACTGGCTTTTCTGAACCTGAACACCATTTTTCTTCTTTGTTCCATCAGAGTCCATAGGATACGTTAACATGCAACATTAACTTATCAGAGTTAACAGCAAGTGACACAGCTAGTAGAACCACTGCCTCACCGGTCTACCAGCCAGGTGCAATCCTGGCTGCCTTTTCTGACCACGTGGAGGTTGCATGTTCTCCCCAAACTCTTGGACCTCATGGATTTCCTCCAGGTGGATTTCCTCCAGTTTCCTCGCACCTTGCAAAGACTCGATGGTTAATAGGCTTCGGTAAATCGTCCCGCATGGGTAGGCGAACTGTTTACGACCAGTTGACGGGAATGTGGGCGAGAATAAAACAGGGGGCACAAAGTAACTCGGCGGGTAACTAAGGAGTAACTAGGAGCTGGTTGTTGATTTCAGAAAGAAGGCCACCCCCCTCCTCCCTCTCTTCATCAATGGAGAGGTGGTTGAGAGGGTCACCTCCTTTAAGTTCCTCGGGACCACCATACATCAATCCCTATCATGAGAGCTCAACACCAGTCTCATAATCAGTAAGTGCCACCAGCGACTCTACTTCCTGCGGCAGCTCAAAAAATTCAGGGTCAGTCGACCAGCCATGACCCACTTCTATAGGTCTACCATAGAAAGCATACTCACATTCTCCATGCTTGTCTGGTATGGTCACACAACCTCGCAGGATAAGATTCGGCTGGAGAGAATAGTGCGCCGAGCTTCTAAGATCATCGGTTGCAGCAGACTTCCCTCAGTGACATCACTTTACTCAACAAGACTCACCAGGAAGGCCAAAAAAATCATAGCAGACCACTTTCACCCGGCACATTACCTCTTTAATCTCCTCCCATCAGGAAGGAGATATAGAAGCATTAAAAGTAAAACATCTCGCTTCAGAGACAGCACCTACCTCCAAGCCATCAGATATTTGAATTTGCACTAATCACTCTGCACTTTCTTTTGCACTTGCACCTACGCTTAACATGACGCTGCTGGGTACTGTCCTTCCTGTATATATTGTCCTTCGTATGGTATTGTCTGTATTATTTATTGTGGTGTATGTGGTGGTTGTATTGTACTGTATTGTACTGAGAGCGAACCAAGACACATTCCTATCAACTTGTTGACATGGCAATAAACTTCTTGAATCTTGAATCTTGGGTTAGGAAGCATCCCTGGAAAAGATGGATGGGTGACCTTTCGGTTCGGGACCCTTCTTCAGTCAGATAATGTGAAGAATGGTCCTGATCTGCAACGTCACCTATCCAAGTTCTCCAGGGATTCTTCCTGACCCCCACCAAGGTACTCTGGCACTTTGTGTCTCAGTTTCTTTGTGAACCAGCATCTACCAAACCTGGGATTAGCGTGTAGGACTAGCGAAACGACCAGTGCTGCCTCGGTGAGCCAACGGGCCTATTTCCAAGCAATATGACTCAATGACTTTATGACAAACCCTTAATAGATCGACCATTCAGAATGTTTGTAGTTGGCTGCACTTGAGAAGAGAGCTCCACTTGTTGATAAGAGCAGATGTAATGTGTGTGACTAAGATAGATAGAGATTAGCAGATGGCAGACAAAAGACTAAACCTTGAAACATTTATAAAAGTCAACAGAATTGTAAGAATGATAGGTTGCCTCTAGTTAATGCCAGATGTTTTCTTCCAGTCAGATACAGTTCTTTCAATTATATCCATTTTTAGTTTAGTTTGCATGAGTTAGTGAGACACATTAAGGACAGTGATGGTGGATGGATGTAGGTGAAAGGTTTAGATAGCAAGGATACATCTTGAGAATATTTAATAGTAAATTGAAACAAGTTGTTTAAATCTTATGTTGAGGAGTGACTGACGAGGGCACATTTGGAATATTGCATGCAGTTTAAGTGCAGCCTACCTTCAAAGTGTGAGTGATATTTTGGAGAAGGTTCACAGGAGAGTGACGCGTCTTGTTCCATCTTTAAGCTGCTGAAGAAAGAAATAAAATCTTGCACTTACATTGAACCCTGGTCTAGAACATCATGTTCAACAGGAGTATAAGATGCCACCCCATTACCAACTCTCACACAACACGGGCACCTCTGACAGGACAGTACATCCTTGGTACTGCATTACAGCATGTGCATACGCTCATAAGCGATAGGAGCAGAATTAGGTCATTCGGCCCCATCCTGGCTGATCTATCTCTCCCTCCTAACCCCATTCACCTGCCTTCTCCCCATAACCCCATGACAGCCGTACTAATCAAGAATCTATTTCAACCTGTCAAGAATAACAGGACTTCTATCAACATGTCCTGTTGAGTTCCACTGTCTATATAACCTGTTATCACCTACCTCACAACCAACATTAGACCATTGTGGGCTCTACAGTTCCTTCATTATCATTGCTTTCTGCATATATTCCATTCGTTTGTCCAAAGTACCGTCTAGATCTCTCGTTTCCCTTTCCCCTGACTCTCAGATAGGTCGCGACCTGAAACGTCATCCATTCCTTCTCTCCAGAGATGCTGCCTGACCCGCTGAGTTACTCCCAAATTTGTGTCTACTTTGAACCCAGCACCATTTGTCTCGATAGCGAGACTGCTTGCACTGTCAGAACTGATAACACAGGAGGGGCCATGTGAAATAAGGACAATTATAGTTTTAATTTCAGTGTGGAAACAGGCCGTTCATTTTGACTCTCGGTCTGAAGAAGGGTCTCGACCCGAAACGTCACCCGTTCCTTCTCTCCAGAGATGCTGCCTGTTCAAAAGAGAGCTTTTTGTGTCTCTCTTCGTTTTTGATTGGGTTTTTGTGAAATATAATTGAATACGTTTTTTCAGCGTTAATGGGCTTCAAACTTGCCGGAGGACAGCCGCGTCTCCGACGATGAGTGAAAGGAACAGGGAGCGCTGTGCAGAATCATTGTTTCACCCGAATGAGCTGACAAGGGGGAACATCTTAAAGACTTTTGTTACTGATACTAAATCCCTGCGTTTTACAGCACAAAGGTTTTTTGGCCAACTCAATGTCACCTCAGCCTCCAGCTGAAGGGGTTTTTTTTGGAAACCGGTCACGTATCTGATGTCAGCACCCCAGGCACTCCGAATGCCTGGTTGACACCTTTTAAGATGATGCTAATCTGAGTAAAAGATAGTCTGTACCTGCTGAAGGGTGAAGTGTGGATCCTCACACAGAATAAAAGCCCTGCGTGCAGATTTGAGGTCAAAGAGGACATGAGGCTAAGTTTCTGGAGTTTCACCGCTCCATTTTGTGGTCAGTGGACCTCAGGCAGTGAATGCCAGGATTCTGTGTACGTGTAAGAACCTACGTTACTTTAATGCCCAATTTATTTTGATTGGGATGAGGGATTGTTCAGACGTGTGAATGAATTAGGAGCTGGTGTAAACCACTCAGCCCCTCGAGCTTGCTCTGCTCATCAATAAGATCATGGGTTGATCTAATTTCAGTGTCAACTTATAGAAACATGTAAAATTCATAAAGGATTGGATAGGCTAGACGTAGGAAAAATGTACCCCATGTTGGGGGAGTCCAGAACCAGTGGTCACAGTTTAAGGATAAGGGGTGGGCCATTTTGGACTGAGATGAGGAAAAACATTTTCACCCAGAGAGTTGTGAATCTGTGGATTTCTCTGCCACAGAAGGCAGTGGAGGCCAATTTGTTGGATGTTTTCAAGAGAGAGTTAGATTTAGCTTTTAGGGCTAAAGGAATCAAGGGATATGGGGGGAAAGCAGGAATGGGGTACTGATTTTAGATGATCAGGCATGATCATATTGAGTGGTGGTGTGGCTCGAAGGGCCGAATGGCCTACTCCTGCATCTATTTTTCCATGTTTTTAAGCTCTATGTTTCTAAATCTGTATTCCTGTTTACCTGTGGCAACCTTGGTGATCAAGTGTCCATGTACGTTTCCTGCTAAGCCCCAGTTTGCTGATTTTCACAGTGAGTAATTGCACTGCCTCAGATAGTCCGACATCCCACAGCAGGAGCTGAGTGAGGGGGGGGTGGGGGGGAATCATCAATGGTGCAGTTGGCTCGCGCTAAGAAATACCATCGGCCTCAAGGTTGGATGATCTCAGTGGCACCCGCCCACGACATGAAGCTCTCCTGGTGAACCTTGCTTCCATGGCAACACAAGCAGAGCAAAATGGAGTACAAGGAACCACAGCTGCTGGTTTGCACAAAAGGACCCAAAGTGCTGGAGTAAGTCAATGGGTCGGGCGGCATCTCTGGAGATACACAGAAACAAGCAACTGCAGATGCTGCATTGCACAACAAGACACAAAGTGCTGGAGTAACTCAGCAGGTCAGAAAGCATCGCTGGAGATTCGCAGTGGAGCAGTCAAGCAACTGCAGATGCTGGTCTGAAGAAGGGTCCTGACCCAAAACGTCACCAATCCGTGTTCTCCAGAGATGCTGCCTGTGGCCTGCTGTTACTCCAGCACCTTGTGTCCTTTTTTTTGCAAGGAAAGCAAAAGAGCTTGTGTATGTGTTCCCAACCCTTACCGCAGCAACTCAGAAGGTCCCGAAGCACATTGTAGCCAACTTGTGGTGGCACAGCAGTATAGCAGTTGGCATTGTTGCATCATAGCTGCATTGGCCAGGGTTCGATCGTGAACTCACTCCTGTCTCTGAGGGGTTTGACCTCCCTTTGTAAATACGCAAGATTACAACCATGTAGTCAGGAACTGCAGATGCTAGTTTAAACCGAAGATAGACACAAAAAGCTGGAATAACTCAGTGGGACAGGCAGCATCTCTGGAGAGAAGGAATGGGTGATGTTCCTTTTCTCCAGGGATGCTGCCTGTCCCGTTGAGTTACTCCTGTGTTTTGTGTCCATCTTCTGCCTTACAACTGGTTTGACTTGGATTCTCCCACTTCCCAAACACATACTGATTAGTAAATAATTGGTTTGAGGGCGTAACAGTACTAGAGCTGCTGCCTCGCAGTGCCAGAGACCCGGGTTTGATCCCGACCTCGGGTGCTGTCTGTGTGGAGTTTGCATGTTCTCCCTGTGACCATTTGGGCTTAATCTGGGTGCCCCAATTTCCTCCCACATCCCAAAGACATGTGGGCTTGTAGGTCAAGTGACCTCTGGAAATGTTCCTTAATGCATAGAGAGTGGATGAGAGAGTAGAATAACATAGAAATAGGTGATTGATGGTCAGTGTTGATTCAGGGGGCTAAAGGACCTGTTTCCATGCTGTATCTGTCAATGATTCAATGATCCAGTAGGGACTGTAAAATTACATCTTAGGTAGTGATAGGAGGATAGGGATTTGTGAAGAAGTATAAGGAGTATAAGGACGTATAAATGTGAGGTTATCCATTTGGTGGCAAAAACAGGAAAGTAGACTATTATCTGAATGGTGACCGATTAGGAAAAGGGGAGATGCAGCGAGACCTGGGTGTCATGGTGCACCAGTCATTGAAAGTAGGCATGCAGGTGCAGCAGGCAGTGAAGAAAGCGAATGGTATGTTAGCTTTCATAGCAAATGGATTTGAGTATAGGAGCAGGGAGGTTCTACTGCAGTTGTACAGGGTCTTGGTGAGACCACACCTGGAGTATTGCGTACAGTTTTGGTCTCCAAATCTGAGGAAGGACATTATTGCCATGGAGGGAGTGCAGAGAAGGTTCACCAGACTGATTCCTGGGATGTCAGGACTGTCTTATGAAGAAAGACTGGATAGACTTGGTTTGTACTCTCTAGAATTTAGGAGATTGAGAGGGGATCTTATAGAAACTTACAAAATTCTTGGGGGGTTGGACAGGCTAGATGCAGGAAGATTGTTCCCGATGTTGGGGAAGTCCAGGACAAGGGGGTCACAGCTTAAGGATAAGGGGGAAATCCTTTAAAACCGAGATGAGAAAAACTTTTTTCACACAGAGAGTGGTGAATCTCTGGAACTCTCTGCCACAGAGGGTAGTTGAGGCCAGTTCATTGGCTATATTTAAGAGGGAGTTAGATGTGGCCCTTGTGGCTAAGGGGATCAGAGGGTATGGAGAGAAGGCAGGTACGGGATACTGAGTTGGATGATCAGCCATGATCATATTGAATGGCGGTGCAGGCTCGAAGGGCCGAATGGCCTACTCCTGCACCTAATTTCTATGTTTCTATGTTACAGTGAAACAAGTGGGAGAATGGAATTGCTCCTAGGGTCACTATCAACTCAATGGGCTGAATGGTCTCCTGTGTCATATGAAAGGATGAGCAAAAAACTGTAACATGGAAGATAGAAGATAGAACAGTACAGCACAGGAACGGGCCCTTCGTCCCACAATGTTTGTGCTGAACATGAAGCCAAGTTAAACTGATCTCAGGTAGACACAAAATGCTGGAGTAACTCTGCGGGTGAGGCAGCATCTATGGAGAGATGCTGCCTCACTCATCTATGGAGAGAAGCTGCCTCCAAAGGGTCTCGACCCGAAACGTCGCCAATTCCTTCTCTCCATAGACCCACCGAGTTACTCCAGCATTTTGTGTCTACCTTCGATTTTACCAGCATCTGCAGCTCTTTCTTAAACTGATCTCAACTGCCTGTTCATATCCCTCTAGTCCCTGCACTTCCACGTGCCTATCTGAAAGCGACTTAAATGCCACAATCGTATTTGCCTCCACCACCATCCCAGGCACTGCGTTCCTGCCACCCACTATTCTCTGTGTAATAAACCTACCCTGCACATCTCGGACACGAGGAGCAAGGGCCGGTCGGAGAGACAACAGGGTAATGCCTCCAGCGTTTTTAAGGGCGGCTGCAGGAGGCACCCCCGGGACACAAAGATTTCCGGGCGAGGAGAGGAGTGGGTCGTTGGTTCACGGGCCGATCTGGATCACGGGCTCACCTGGATGAGGAACCGCTCCAGTAGACCCCGTGCGCAGGTGGACCGGACTTTGGAAATGGCGCCAAAACATGGCCGCGCCTGCATGTGTAAATACGCAAAAATAATTTCACTGCGCATTTAGTTGTACGTGTGGCACCATTGAACCATGAGACATCTTCATTAAACCTTCCCCCCCTCACCTTATGGTTGTGCTCTCTGGTCTTGGACATTTCCACCCAGGGAGAAAAAATCGGACTGTCCAACCTATCTGTGCCTTTCATAACTTTATATACTTCTATCAAGTCTCCTAATGGATAAATCAGACCAATTCATAACGAGTTGGTCTCCATTCGTCGTTTTTTTGGAATCATATGGTGCAACACAATTGTAAAAAATAACTGTTTCAGGACTGGACGAGGGTTGGTCAAGACTATAAATAATGATCTCCTTTTCTTTTTTTTTCTTTTCTTTTCTTTTCTCTATTCTCTCTCTCAACTTTCTTCATTTACTCGTTTTCTTTTTTCACACACTATATATTTCACATCTTTCTATCCTTTACTATCTAACTTATTTTTCTTATTCTAATCTTTTTTCAGTGTAACAAAAAAAAAAAAAGACGTTGTACATAAAATGTATTATGAAAATATATATTAGGCACTTTGGTGCCATATGACTGTACTTACTTCTAATAAAATAAAATATTAAAAAAAAAAAAAAAGACTCCCCTCGACCAACGACTTACAAAGGTGGAAAGGAGCATTGATATAATTCTGTTTCGTTTATTGTCACGAGGTACAGCGAAAAGCTTTTGTTGCGTGCCAACCAGTCAGCGGAAAGACAATACATGATTACTATCGAGCCATTCGCAGTGTACAGATACATGGGAAAGGGAATAACGTTTAGTGCAATATAATGCCAGTAAAGTGCTATCATATGGGAAATAGGACAGCTATATAGGGCACAGAAAGTCTCGCAAAGAGTAGCGTGGTCTTGTCATTGCAGCTTCTGCCTGTGGGATCTTGCTGTGTCCAAATTAGATGCCAATTTTCCTCTATATTGACAAAATACATCGGCTGCTGCAAAGCACGTTGGTCCGCCATGCCCGTGTGACAGGTGCAATATAAATGTAAGCCATTCGCGGGGTTTGTATTTTTCACGGGCTTGCACGCAAAGGGGGATCGTGATGACAGTAACGAGATGTGTTAATGAACCTCGGGCCCTGTCTCCTTCTGTTAAGCACAGTTTAATGATGAGCCCTGTGCCTCTGTCCTGTCTCATTCCGGAGTACAATGGTCTGGCCCTAGCTCGGAAAATGAGGCCTTGTCAACAGTTGGGTTTCAACTACTGATTTGCTTGCTCCTTTTTCTTCCGCTGAAGTTGGAATAACTTGTGCTGGCTGTTTTGCTTCATTAGTTAGCAACTCTCGGCCTGGGTATTTTAGCCCCGTGACCTCTTATCTGGACCACCTCCCCCTGCTGTCATCTCTCCGCTGTTTCATTAACGCAATGATTTCAATGGCCGTGAGCAGCCTTCCAGCCCTCGTCACCATGCGCGGGAGAGGGGGAATATAATTGCCCATTCTCTCCTTACCTCCCACAGTCTTGACAAACCTCATCAATCTCAGTCTGCCTTCAGCACAGTGTGACTTCCAACCCCAACCCCCCCACCCAGTACAGGGACACATCCCTCTCCCAGCACCACTGACTAACGCTGAGGTAAGTGTGCAGGGGGCAGTGTGAGGGACAGCAACGTATCTGTCTGAAAAGTGGAATGTTTACAGGGAGAGTAAAAACCTTCCCCTTTCTCCCCTACCGAAGGGAAATAGTCTAGGCTTCTCTAATGGATGAGGGAACTTCCAAAGAAGTAAGTGCTATAACTGAGACTTACTTAAGGGGTAACATGGAATTGTGGAGTGTTGGACTCAAGAGTTCAGTTTAGTTTAGTTACAGTGCAGAAACAGGCCCTTTGGCCCACCAAGTCCGCACCAACCAGTGATCCCCGCACATTAACACAATCTTACACACACACTCGGGACAATTTACACTTACACCAAGCCGATTAACTATACCAAGTCGAGAGCCTTCTTCAGACCTGAAGATAGGTGAAGACTGGAGGTCTGTAGAAGGGTCTCGACCTGAAATGTCACCTATTCCTTTTCTCCAGAGATGCCGCCTGCACCGCTGAGCTACTCCGGCTTTTTGTGTCTCTCCGCTGGGTTGTAAGCTGCCCAAGCGAAATACGAGGTGCTGTCCACTTCAGTGGTCAACGGTTGTAGGAATGAGAGTTCCAGGTAGGACACTACCTGCAACCCAGGGAGGCAAACTCACTCAGTAAAACAATTGCACCAAGCTTTAAACATGTTCGTAGACATGATTCATATTCTATTAAATAATCAATCAATGTGTTCAGGTCAGCAATTTCATCTGTGGAATTCTCTGCCACACAAGGCATTGGAGGCCAATTCACTGGATGTTTTCAAGAGAAAGTTAGATTTAGCTCTTATAGCTAACGGAATCAAGGGATAAGGGGAAAAAGCGGGAACGGGGTACTGATTTTGGATGATCAGCCATGATCATATTGAATGGCCGTGCTGGCTCAAATGGCCGAATGGCCTACTCCTGCACCTATTTTCTGTTTCTATCAATGGTCTCAATGCTCCCATCCACTTGACTTATTCCCAGGCCCATGTGCACCATACATCCGCTGCCTCACCACATCAATAAATGTTCCTCACTGGAGCCAGTTTCTTGATGAATGTCCAGGGTCAGGGGGATGCATTGACGCCGAGCTCGGTTCCGTCTCTGCAGGGGGCAATGTGGCCGTCTACAGGCTAGACGTCCATACCTCTACATCCCTCGACACTCTGCCTTCATTCACCCCACCCGTCCCCTCTAGTTGCCTGGTACAGCTGGGTTCACCCCGCTGCAGTCATTCATTAGCACTTGGCTTGCAATTATTCTCTAATTTCTTCACTGGCCGACACCCTGGCAGTGAACACTCCCAGATCATTCTTTGTAGGCTAAATGTTGCTTGTCCCCACACTTCCCCTGTGCCTTGCTGACCCCATTGTTTGTGTAGTTAAGAGGGAATTATTGCTCTGTTTCTGCCTTGGACTGGACTGAGTGTGATTTATTCACCAGGCTCAAGCTGGGCGTAGGGAATGTGAACTCTGTACTCCACAGAGACACACTGGCCTTCCGTGTCACAAACTCACTGCAGGTGCAGTACACAACTTTGCTGATTGTTTCCCCTGGTATGCAAAACACCCCTGGCATGCAAAAGAAGAATAAAACATTCAACTGATTAAGAACAACTTAATGGCCTTGTTAGAACTACATGCATGTTGCAGAATGTACAATTAGCTGAGTGGTCATTTTATTGTGCTGGGCAGCCAATAACCCAGTTGAATAATCTGGAAACATGACTCTAATCCCATTTACATTAGTTTAGTTTAGTTTAGTGATACAACGTGGAAACAGGCCCTTCAGCCCACCGAGTCCACGCCGACCATCGATCCCCGCACACTTACACTATCCTACACGCACTGGGGACAATTTACAATTATAGCAAGCCAATTAGCCAACAAACCTGTACGTCTCTGATCATTTGATGAGGTCTCCCCTCATCCTCTGGTGTTCCAGAGAAAACAATCCGAGTTTCTCCAACCTGTCCTTGTAGCTAATGTCTCCAAATATAGGCAGCATTCTGCCAAAACGCTCCTGCACCCTCTCTGAGCATCCACCTTCTTCCTGTGTTGGGGTAACCAGAACTCAACGCAATACTTCAAATACTCCAGTACAAGATGCTCTGATGCTAAGTGTCCTGCAAGATGAGAGAACCCAGGGGGCATGTGGCAGACTGTCCAGGTGACCATTCCTTCCATAGGCCTATAAGTTTAGATGTTGCACAGTGCCAGAGGACTGGAATACTGAGGCTCCATAAGGCTCTACGAGGCACTATAAGGTGCTGGTTTCCATCGGGTGGTGCCAGCAATGGCAGCCTTGCCAACAGTCTGTCTCGTCCCATCCATCTTTGTTGTTTTCTTAGTATGTGTTAAATGTATGTTTTAAAGTTCTTTAGCTTGTTTTATGTGGGAGATGGGGTGGGTGGGGAAAACTTTTTTAAATCTCGTACCTCGACGGAGATGCACATTTTTTCCGTATCGTATCTCTGTCGCGCACTGTGGCCTAACATCGTAGAGCTGGCAGCCGTCGTCGGGAGCTCCGACCGCGGGAGCTTGCGGACTTTAACATCGTGGAACTCGCGGTCCCTGGTTAGAGACCGACTTTGGAAGCTCTAAGACGTAGGAGCTCCAACTGCCCCGACCGTCCCGACACGGTGCTTCAATCATCGGCTGCGGGAGCTTCGGGAGTTGCGGGAGCTGCGGGAGCTGCGGGAGCTGCGGGAGCTGCGGGAGCTTCGATCGCCCCGACATGGGGGCTTCGATCGCCGGCTGCAGGAGCTTCAATCGCCCCGGTTCGACTGCTCCGACTGCGGGAGAATAAAGAGGAAGAAGTTTAGACTTTATTGCCTTCCATCACAGTGAGGAATGTGGTGAATCCGCTGCGGTGGATGTTTATGTTAACTTTTATGTAGTTGTGTGCTTGTTGCTTTTTTTATTATGGCTGTTTGGTAATTCGAGTTTCACTACCTTAATTGGTACACGTGACAATAAACTGACCTTTGAACCTTTGGTCAGGCCGAATTTGGAATACTGTGAGCACATTTGGGCCCCATATCTGAGGAAGGATGTGCTGGCTCTGGAGAGAGGGTCCAGAGGAGGTTTACAAGAATGATTCCAGGAATGAGTAGGTTAACGTAGGATGAGCACTTGACAGCACTGGGCCTCTATTCACTGGGGTTTAGAAGGTCGAGGGGGGACCTCATTGAATCTTACAGAATAGTGAAAGGCATAGATAGAGTGGATGTGGAAAGTATGTTTCCACTGGTGGGAGAGTCTAGGACCAGATTTCATAGCCTCAGAATTAAAGGGCGCTCTTTTCGAATGGAGATGAGGGGGAACTTCTTTAGTCAGAGGGTAGTTAATCTGTGGAACTCATTGCCACAGGGGGCTGTGGAGGCCATGTCAGTGGATATTTTTAAGGCAGGGATAGACAAATTCTTGAATAGAACGTATGTCAAGAGTTATGGAGAGAAGGAAGGAAAATGGGATTAGGAAACAGAGATCAGCCATGGTTGAATGGCGGAGTAGACTTGATGGGCCGAATGGCCTAATTCTACTCCTATAACTTACGAACTTGTGAACTTGTATTCCCTCTGTGCAAAAAGGATAGGATGCATCTGACAAATAAATACCCGACAACTTAGTATTAATGATCAATAACATAAATACTCTCTTAAAAGTATATGGGCTTGTTAAGGACTGTTACTATGTCCGAGGCAACTCACAGGAACCATGTTTCATTGATATCTTGAAAAAATATGAAAATCTTCAATGCAATCTTGCAGATAAGGATAAAGTGGACTTTTGATGTAGAAGTGTGTAGGCGGCTTCTTGATAAAGTTAAGTGTTCATGAGTAGGGCTGCAAGGATGAAAAGACATTTAAAAAGCAGAGAACAAAGAAGATGTAATGAGTATTTAAGAAGGAACTGCAGATGCTGGAAAATCGAAGGTACACAAAAATGCTGGAGAAACTCAGCGGGTGCAGCAGCATCTATGGAGCGAAGGAAATAGGCAACGTTTCGGGACGAAACGTTGCCTATTTCCTTCGCTCCATAGATGCTGCTGCACCCGCTGAGTTTCTCCAGCATTTTTGTGTACCTAAGATGTAATGAGTATCTGTCAAGACTATAGGGTGATGTCCCAAATGGGACAATGGCATAATGTCAACATTTGCAGAGGACTCAAAAATAGCGAATGCGTGAAGTATGATGTATGAAGGATGGGCAACTTACAACCCAGTGGTATGAATATTGATTCCTCAAACTTCAAGTAACCCTTGCATTCCCCTCTCTCTCCGTCACTCCAACACCCTAGTCGTTGTACTAGTTTCACTGTCATCCTTCTGAGTTTCACTGTTTGTTTCCACTCATTACCACCTTCTCCACAGCCAACAATGGACAATTATAGGTTTCACTGTTCCTTGGTCATCGTCGCTGGCTTTGATTTGCTCTTTCATTTCTTTCTTCTTTACACCTTTTCATATCTCTGGTTTCCCTCTTCCCCGAGTCTGAAGAAGGGTCTCGACCCGAAACGGCGCCTATTGCTTTTCTCCAGAGATGCTACCTGACCCGCCGTGTTACTCCAGCATTTCGTGCCCCCTTCCCTCTCTCCCCCGCCCCCTTCCCCTCTGTCCCTCTTCCACCACTCCCCCTACCCCTCCCTCTCCCACTTCTCTTCCCTTACCCCACCCCTCTCCCTCCCTCACCCCCCCTCCCTTCCCCTCTCTCCCCCACCCCTTCCCCTACCCCTCTGTCCCTCTTCCACCACTCCCCCTGTCCCTCTTCCACCACTCCTGCTACCCCTCTCCCCCTCCCTCCCTCCCTCCCTCCCTACTCTTCCACTTCTCTCCCCCTCCCTCCCCCCCCCACACTCTTTCCCCTCTCTCCCCCCACCCCACTCCCCCTCCCATCCCACTCTCCCCCTCCCTCCACACTCTTCCCCCTCTCCCTCCTCATTCCCTTACCGTGCACAGTCTCTGTCTTTAAGAAGGAACTACAGATGCTGGAAAATCGAAGGTAGACATAAAAAATGCTGGATAAACTCAGCGGGTGCGGCAGCATCTATGGAGCGAATTGAATGGTCAACATTTTTGGCCAAAACCCGGAAGAAGGGTTTCAGCCAAAAACGTTGCCCTTTTCCTTTGGTCCATAGATGCTGCTGCACCCGCTGAGTTTATCCATCTTTTTTCTTGTTGTACCAGCCTTTCTCTCTCTCTCTCTGCCCTTCTCTCTTCTCTCGACTCATACCCCCCCCCCTTCACCTCTCTCCCCCATCCTCTTCTCCCCCCCCCCCTCCCCCTCTCCCTCTCCACCCTCCTCCTCCCCTTCCTCACAAAATATTTTTTGTGGGGGCGGGTCCTCAGTGTGTGTGACTGTTTGTGGAGGCGGCCACGCGCTCTCCATTCAAGAAGACGCTCATCTGTTTGTGGAGGCGCGTGCTTAGTATGTGACCAAAGATCTTATAGCGGAGCTCTCCGCTACAAGATCTTTGTGTGTGACGTCACACGCTCCCCCCGCCCCCCCCCCCTTTGGTGCAGGAGGCGCATGCAGCATCTGAACGCTCAGCGAATATTCGAATTCTTCACTAACCGTCATTCTGACTTTGCTTGTGAAGAGAAAAGTCCTAAATTGCATTTGTCTGATGCAGGAAGATTGTTCCCGATGTTGGAGAAGTCCAGGACAAGCGGGTCACAGTTTAAGGATAAGGGGGAAATCCTTTAGTACTGAGATGAGGAAAACATTTTTCACACAGATAGTGGTGAATCTGTGGAATTCTCTGCCACAGAAGGTAGTTGAGGCCAGTTCATTGGCTATATTTAAGAGGGAATTAGATGTGGCCCTTGTGGCTAAAGGGATCAGGGGGTATGGAGAGAAGGCAGGTACAGGATACTGAGTTGGATGAGCAGCCATGATCATATTGAATGGTGGTGCAGGCTCGAAGGGCCGAATGGCCTACTCCTGCACTTAATTTCCATGCTTCTATGTTTCCCTCTCCTCACCCCTCTCCCTCTGCCACCCATCCCTCTCTCCCCCACCCCCCTTCCCTCTCTACCACCACCCCCTTACCCCTACCCCTCTGTCCCTCTTTCACCACACCCCTACCCCTCCCTCCCCACTCTTCCACTTCTATCCCCTTACCCGACGCCTCTCCCTCCCCCACCCCTCTCTCTTCCGCTCCCTTCCCCTCTCTCCCCCACCCCTTCCCCTCTGTCCCTCTCCCAACCACTCCCCCGTCCCTCTTCTACCACTCCCGCTACCCCTCTACCCCTCCCTCCCTCCCTCCCCACTCTTCCACTTCTCTCCCACTCTCTCCTCACCCCTCTCCCATCCCTCTCTCCCCCACCCCCTTCCCTCTCTATCCCACCCCCTTCCCTCTCCCCCCCACCCCTTCCCCTATCCCTCTGTCCCTCTTCCATCACTCCCCCACCCCTCTCCCCCTCCCTCCCTCCTCCCCATCTTCCCCATCCCCCCTCCTCCACATCTCTCTCCCCATCTCTCACCCCCTACCCCGCTCTCCTTTCCCTCCCAAATCTATCCCGTTTCCTCCTCCTCCTCTCCCCTCCCTCCCCCCTTCTCACCCCCCCCCCCCCCCCCCCCGCAAACGCCGTTGGGGAAACAGACCCATCGGGTCTGCACTTGGTCTAGTTAATATATAAAACTCTCGCCCCATCCGTCCGACATCCGTCCGGCTGCCTTTCTGCCTTTCGATTCGTTCCCGCCGTGCGATGTCACAATGCCCGATGCTCGCAGACGTCCAATCGCAATGCCCGACGCTCGCAGACGTCCAATCGGAATGGATCCATTTACATGTACGGCTTCCGGCCGCATTTCTTCCTTTGATTCCCTGCAACTCCGAAACCAGACGCAGAATCGCCGACATCTTTTCCATTTCGGTAGAGATTTCACTTTTCTTTCTAAGTATCCACTCCTCATTACATTTCGTCGTGTTTAAGTACACGTTTTTAATCAAACCCTTCCCCCAACCCACCCCCAAAATTTCAAAACTAAACTGGCTTCTCACCCACAGAAGCTGCACCAGCCCCAGCCCCTGCTGAACGTTCCATCGTGTGATGTCACAATGCCCAATGCTCAAAGACATCGTTGCCATAGAGACAGTACAGAGAAGGTTCACCAGACTGATTTCTGGGATGTCAGGACTTTCATATGAAGAAAGACTGGATAGACTCGCCTTGTACTCGCTAGATTTTAGAAGATTGAGGGGTATCTTATAGAAACGTATAAAATTCTTAAGGGGTTGGACAGGCTAGATGCAGGAAGATTGTTCCGGATGTTGGGGAAGACCAGAACAAGGGGTCAAAGTTTAAGGATAAGGGGGAAAGCAGAATCGCCGACATCTTTTCCATTTCGGTAGAGATTTCACTTTTCTTTCTAAATATCCGCTCCTCATTACATTTCGTGGTGTTTAAGTACACGTTTTTAATCAAATCCTTCACCCCCCCCCCCCAATATTTCAAAACTAAACTGGCTTCTCACCCATAGAATCAGCACCAGCCCCAGCCCCTGGTGAACGTTCCATCGTGTGATGTCACAATGCCCGATGCTCACATATGTCCAATCGGAATGGATTCATTTACATATGCCTTTGCAGGAGCCCCAGCCAATGGTGAACGTTCCATTGTGTGATGTCACAATGCCCAATGTTCAAATACATTGTTGCCATAGAGGGAGTACAGAGAAGGTTCATCCGACTGATTCCTGGGATGTCAGGACTTTCATATGACGAAAGACTGGATAGACTCGGCTTGTACATGCTAGAATTTAGAAGATTGAGGGGGTATCTTATAGAAATGTACAAAATTCTTAAGGGGTTGGACAGGCTAGATGCAGGAAGATTGTTCCAGATGTTGGGGAAGTCCAGAACAAGGGGTCACAGTTTAAGGATAAGGGGTAAATCTTTTAGGACCGAGATGAGAAAAACATTTTTCACACAGAGAGTGGTGAATCTCTGGAATTCACTGGCACAGAAGGTAGTTGAGGCCTGTTCATTGGCTGTATTTAAGAGGGAGTTAGATGTGGCCCTTGTGCCTAAAGGGATCAGGGGGTATGGAGAGAAGGCAGGTACAGGATACTGAGTTGGATGATCAGCCACGATCATATTGAATGGTGGTGCAGGCTCGAAGGGCCGAATGGCCTACTCCTGCACTTAATTTCAATGGTTCTTTGTTTCCCTCTCCTCACCCCTCTCCCTCTCCCACCCATCCCTCTCTCCCCCACCCCCCTTCCCTCTCTACGCCACCCCCTTCCCTCTCTCCACCCGCCCCCTTCCTCCTACCCCTCTGTCCCTCTTCCATCACTCCCCCTACCCCTCTCCACCTCCCTCCCCACTCTTCCACCTCTCCCCCTTCCCCCTCCACTATCCCTCCCCACTCTTTCCCCTCTTTAAACCATGGCCCTTTCACCTTGAAACTATATCCTCTACTATTTGACATTTCCATGCTGGGAAAAAGGTTCTGACTGTCTACCCTCTCTCTGCATCTCATAATCTTAAATACTTCTATCAGGTGTTCCAGAGAAAACAAACTAAGTCTGTTCAACCTCTCCCTATAGCTAACACCCTTTAATCCAGGCATCATTCTGCTTTTCTAAACCTTCCATGTCCTTCCTGTAATGGGGCAACCAGAATTTTTACTCTTGACTTTATAGATACAGCGGAGAAACAGGCCCTTCAGCCCACTGAGTCCGTGCTGACCCAGCGATCACCCTGTGCACTAATTCTATCCTACACACTAGAGACAATTTACGATTTTACTGAAGCCAATTAACTCACAAACCTGTACGTCATTGGAGTGTGGGAGGAAACCGGAGCACCCAGAGAAAACCTACGCAGTCACGGGGAGAACGTACAAACTCCGTGCAGGCAGAACTCAAGGTCAGGATCAAACCCGGACCTCTGGCGCTGTGAGGCAGCAACTCCCCCGATGTGCTGCCTTGCTGTCCTGCATGCACACAATACTCAAAACATGGCTTAATCAATGTCCCTTAAAGTTGCATCATGTCTTGCGAGGGAAGTGCCCTGTGAGAAAAGTGTGAGTCTTTGGCTCGAGAGTCTTCGGCGAGGAGGCTGCTGAGGAGAGGAGACCACGCAATACGCTTGAGAGGTAGAGACGAAAGAAGGAGATGTCAGGCAACCTGATTCAGTGTGATGCTTGCAGTATGTGGGAGGTCAAGGACACCGCTGGTGCCTCTGGCTGCTACAAATGCGAGAAGTGCATCCAGGTAGAGCTCCTGAAGGGCCGTGTTGGGGAACTTGAGAAGCAAGTGGATGACCTCCGGTTCGTCCGAGAAACTGAGTCGTTCCTCGACAAGTCCTACAGTACGATTGTTACACCTAAGGTACTGGAAGAGAGAAGGTGGGAGACAGTGAGAACAGGAGGGAAGCATGGAATGCCAACGTCTCCGGGTGTTGTACCTCTTGTGAACAGGTTCACCCACTTAGAAGCTGTCGGGACAGAAGAGGTGTTTACACTGGGCGGCGGACTGGCTTGTGATGCGAATAGGGCTGTTGAGCCAAAACCAAAAAGGCCTAAGGCAGGCAACACCATTGTAGTGGGAGACTCCATTGTGAGAGGTACGGACAGGGGTTTCTGCGGCAACAGACGGGATGCGAGGATGGTGTGCTGCTTTCCTGGTGCCAGGATCCAGGATGTCACGGACAGAGTGCAGAAAATCCTCAAGGGCGAAGGTGAACATCTGGAAGTGGTAGTGCATGTCGGCACAAACGATGTCGGAAAGAAGGGGATGAATATTCTGCAGCGTGACTTTAGAGAGCTCGGAAAAATGCTGAAAAGCAGGACCTCCAGGGTTGTTATCTCCGGTTTGCTTCCAGTTCCTCGTGCTGGCGAGAGCAGGAACAGGGAGATACGGGACCTGAACGTGTGGCTGAGGAACTGGTGCACGGGGCAGGGATTTAGATTCTTAGATCACTGGGATCTGTTTTGGGGTAAGGGGGAACTATACAAAAGGGACGGATTGCATGTTAACAGGCTTGGGACCAGCATTCTGGCAGGCAGGTTTGCCACTGCTACACGGGTGGTTTTAAACTGAATAAGGGGGGTGGGGTGTCGAATGGGATAGTGGAGGATGGAGTTAAAGGGAAAGGGTTTCTTAAATGTGTGAGCGTAGAGACAGAGGGGTGTAAAATGAGGGTAGAAGCAATAGGTAGCAAGGTGAAAAGTAAAAGTGGCAGGCAGACAAAACCAGGGCAAAAATCAAAAAGGGCCACTTTTCAACATAATTGTATAAGGGGTAAGAGTGTTGTAAAAACAAGCCTGAAGGCTTTGTGTCTCAATGCAAGGAGCATTCGTAATAAGGTGGATGAGTTAAATGTGCAGATAGCTATTAATTGAATTGAATTGAATTGAATCCTTTATTTGTCATTCAGACCTTTCGGTCTGAACGAAATGCTGTTGCCTGCAGCCATACATGTAATAATAACAAAACACAATAAACACAAATTAACATCCACCACAGTGAGTTCACCAAACACCTCCTCACTGTGATGGAGGCAAAAGTCTTAGAGTTACTGTCTCTTCCCTCCTCTTCTCCCTCTGCGCCGAGGCGATACCCCACCGGGCGATGGTAAGTCAGTCCCGCGGTTCAAGCTCCGCGGCCCGGGGGGTGGTCGAAGCTGCCCGCAGCTGTTGCAACGGGTGCTCCGGAAAACAGGCACCAGCCTGTGACCTGCGAGCTCCCGACATTGTCCTCCATTGGCCCGCGGCCGAGCCCCGGATCCAGGTCGCCGCCGCCAGAACGCCGCCTCAGCCGCCGTAGCACCGTCTCCGCTCCGCACCGGGCCGCCCACAAGGCAGCGTCTCAGCCCCGCACCGGGCTGCTCACACGGGAGCGCCTTCCAGCCGGTAGCCGGTCCGCCCACACGGCAGCGTCTCAGCCCCGCACCGGGCTGCACACACGGGAGCGCCTTCCAGCCGGTAGCCGTGCCGGCCGCACAGGAGTGTCTCAGCCCCGCACCGTTCGCCCTCACCGGAGCGCCGAGTCGTGCCGCTACCCGGACGTCGCCACAGCTCGAAGACGGCCAGCCTCGCGTTGGTGAGTCCTGGCTGGCTCTACCTCCGGACCCTCGAGGTCGGTCGCAGGTTGGAGGCCGCCAGCTCCGCCATTAGGCCTCAGCGCAGACGGGGGAAGAGAAGGGGGATACGACAAAAAGTCGCATTCCCCCGAAGGGAGAGACAGAAAGCTCTGTTTCACCCTCCCCCCACACACATAACACCACCTAATAACCAAAAAATGTACTAAACTAGACAAAAAAAAACAACATAAAAAGTAAAAACAGACAGACTGCAGGCGAGCCGCAGCTGTATCACAGCGCCGCCACTTCCACAGTACTTAATGACTGTGACATAGTTGGGATCACGGAGACATGGCTCCAGGGTGACCAAGGCTGGGAGCTGAACATCCAGGGATATTCAATATTCAGGAGGGATAGAGAGAAAGGAAAAGGAGGTGGGGTAGCGTAGCTGATTAGAGAGGAGATAAACGCAATGGAAAGGAAGGACATTAGTTTGGAGGATGTGGAATCGGTATGGGTAGAGCTGCGAAACACTAAGGGGCAGAAAACGCTGGTGGGTGTTGTGTACAGGCCACCTAACAGTAGTAGTGAAGTTGGCGATGGTATCAAACAGGAAATTAGAAATGCATGCGACAAAGGCAAAACCGTTATAATGGGTGACTTCAATCTACATATAGATTGGGTGAATCAAATTGGCTGGGGTGCTGAGGAAGAGGATTTCTTGGAATGTATGCGGGATAGTTATCTAAATCAACATATAGAGGAACCAACGAGAGAGCAGGCTATTTTAGACTGGGTATTGAGTAATGAGGAAGGGTTAGTTAGCAGTCTTGTTGTACGTGCCCCCTTGGGCAAGAGTGACCATAATATAGTTGAGTTCTTCATTAGGATGGAGAGTGACATTGTTAATTCAGAAACAATGGTTCTGAACTTAAAGAAAGGTAACTTTGAGGGTATGAAACGTGAATTGGCCAAGATTGACTGGCAATTAATTCTAAAAGGGTTGACGGTGGATATGCAATGGAAGACATTTAAAGACTGCATGGATGAACTACAAAAATTGTTCATCCCAGTTTGGCAAAAGAATAAATCAGGGAAGGTAGTACATCCGTGGATAACAAGGGAAATCAGAGATAGTATCAAAGCGAAGGATGATGCGTACAAATTAGCCAGAAAAAGCAGCATACCGGAGGACTGGGAGAAATTCAGAGACCAGCAGAGGAGGACAAAGGGCTTAATTAGGAAAGGAAAAATAGATTATGAAAGAAAACTGGCAGGGAACATAAAAACTGACTGCAAAAGTTTTTATAGATATGTGAAAAGAAAGAGATTAGTTAAAACAAATGTAGGTCCCTTGCAGTCAGAAACAGGTGAGTTGATCATGGGGAACAAGGATATGGCGGACCAATTGAATAACTACTTTGGTTCCGTCTTCACTAAGGAAGACATAAATAATCTGCCGGAAATAGCAGGGGACCGCGGGTCAAAGGAGTTGGAGGAATTGAGTGAAATCCAGGTTAGCCGGGAAGTGGTGTTGGGTAAATTGAATGGATTAAAGGCCGATAAATCCCCAGGGCCAGATAGGCTGCATCCCAGAGTACTTAAGGAAGTAGTGGATGCATTAGTAATAATCTTTCAAAACTCTTTAGATTCTGGAGTAGTTCCTGAGGATTGGCGGGTAGCAAACGTAACCCCACTTTTTAAGAAGGGAGGGAGAGAGAAAACGGGGAATTACAGACCAGTTAGTCTAACATCGGTAGTGGGGAAACTACTAGAGTCAGCTATTAAAGATGGGATAGCAGCAGATTTGGAAAGTGGTGAAATCATTGGACAGAGTCAGCATGGATTTACAAAAGGTAAATCATGTCTGACGAATCTTATAGAATTTTTCGAGGATGTAACTAATAGCGTGGATAGGGGAGAACCAGTGGATGTGGTGTATCTGGACTTCCAGAAGGCTTTCGACAAGGTCCCACATAAGAGATTAGTATACAAACTTAAAGCACACGGCATTGGGGGTTCAGTATTGATGTGGATAGAGAACTGGCTGGCAAACAGGAAGCAAAGAGTAGGAGTAAACGGGTCCTTTTCACAATGGCAGGCAGCGACTAGTGGGGTGCCGCAAGGCTCAGTGCTGGGACCCCAGCTATTTACAATATATATTAATGATCTGGATGAGGGAATTGAAGGCAATATCTCCAAGTTTGCGGATGACACTAAGCTGGGGGGCAGTGTTAGCTGTGAGGAGGATGCTAGGAGACTGCAAGGTGACTTGGATAGGTTGGGTGAGTGGGCAAATGTTTGGCAGATGCAATATAATGTGGATAAATGTGAGGTTATCCATTTTGGTGGCAAAAACAGGAAAGCAGACTATTATCTAAATGGTGGCCGACTAGGTAAAGGGGAGATGCAGCGAGACCTGGGTGTCATGGTACACCAGTCATTGAAAGTAGGCATGCAGGTGCAGCAGGCAGTGAAGAAAGCGAATGGTATGTTAGCTTTCATAGCAAAAGGATTTGAGTATAGGAGCAGGGAGGTTCTACTGCAGTTGTACAGGGTCTTGGTGAGACCACACCTGGAGTATTGCGTACAGTTTTGGTCTCCAAATCTGAGGAAGGACATTATTGCCATAGAGGGAGTGCAGAGAAGGTTCACCAGACTGATTCCTGGGATGTCAGGACTGTCTTGTGAAGAAAGACTGGATAGACTTGGTTTATACTCTCTAGAATTTAGGAGATTGAGAGGGGATCTTATAGAAACTTATAAAATTCTTAAGGGGTTGGACAGGCTAGATGCAGGAAGATTGCTCCCGATGTTGGGGAAGTCCAGGACAAGGGGTCACAGCTTAAGGATAAGGGGGAAATCCTTTAAAACCGAGATGAGAAGAACTTTTTTCACAGAGAGTGGTGAATCTCTGGAACTCTCTGCCACAGAGGGTAGTCGAGGCCAGTTCATTGGCTATATTTAAGAGGGAGTTAGATGTGGCCCTTGTGGCTAAGGGGATCAGAGGGTATGGAGAGATGGCAGGTACGGGATACTGAGTTGGATGATCAGCCATAATCATATTGAATGGCGGTGCAGGCTCGAAGGGCCGAATGGCCTACTCCTGCACCTAATTTCTATGTTTCTATGTCTTCCTGATGCTTATACTCAATGCTCTGACCAATGACGGCCAGCGTACCATATGCTTCCCTTACCACTCTATCTACTTGTGCGACCATTTTCAGGACATTTTCAATGCACTTGGAACTTAAGTTCCCTCTGTGCATCAAGCTATTAAACCAATTCCCAACTGAAGTAGCTCAGGCGCACATAAAATGCTGGGCAACTCAGTGGGCCAGACGGCATCTCTGGAGAAATGGAATAGGTGACGTTTCAGGTCAAGAGCCTGCTTCAGACTAATGGGCATGACCCGAAATGTTACCTGTTCCTTTTCTCCAGGGATGCTGTCTGACCCGCTGAGTTATTTTGTGTCTATCTTTGGTTTAAACCAGCATCTGCAGGTCCTTCCTACACATAGCTCAGGTGGACCTTGGCTTGAGACCAGCCAACAACCTTCCCTTCCCGCTCACTCTATTAATACTGGCCAGTCTGTGACCTGCAACCTACTTGGTGTGAAAAATGTGGACTTTATCCCGAATCTCTTCAAGTGAATTGCTGGAAATTGCACTGTCATTTTAACACAAAGTGTATGCAATTAAAACACTTGCACTGAATGACTGGAGGTAGACTGACGCTGGGATAATTTATAGAGAGTAACTGCGGTGGCTGATCCCCGCCATCTGATTCCAGTTAATGGAATGTAAACAAGTGTTCCAAGTTATTACAGGCCAGGAGTTGGTGCAAACCAAAGGCCAAAGATGGTTCCAATCTTCAATTGAGGTCTGCTTTTCTCCGATTATCCTTGCAAACTTTCAGATGGTGAGGTTGCAAACGGATGCAAGTAGTTTAGTGCAGGGGAAACAGACATGGGATTTTTTAATTTCTCCCAGAGAATTGTTGGGAAAGGATTTGAAATGGGAAAGGTCAGGTGGGCTTCTGATCAACGGTGGAACAGTCACAAAGTGTCGTTCACTGACATCATTGATCACAAAGAGCTTGGACTTGCCCGGGGGTAAGAAAGCACCAAACATGTTCTTTGATGATTCAACATGTCTTCTGCATTAAGTAAAAAAGGCAACCATGAGACAAGATTAGGAATGGAAAGTGATTTTATTATCACATATACCTACTCAGATATCAGGGCCATTTCTGCAAACCATGTAACCGTCATTGAATGCGTGGCTGAGGGCTGGCATGGACTCATGGGCTGAAGGGTCTAATTCCATGTTACAAGTTTTTGTTTTTTTATGTATCGGCCTAATGTTTTGATTTTTTTTGCACAATTTGTTTTCATTAAACTGTCTGGCAGAACTTTAGAGGCACAGTCAAAGAGTCCTACAGCGCGAAAATCGGCACAACTCGTTCACGCCGACCAAAATTCCCCCCTCTGAGCTAGCCCCATCTCCCTGCATTTGGCCCATATCGCTCTAAACCTTTCCATAAAACTTGATGTCTAAGTCAAACCAGGGCAGGATCTTCACAGTGTAGGGTAGGCTCCTGGAAATAGATCTGAACAATCTAAGAGTACAGGAATATAGTACCCTGGAAATGGTGTTACAGAGAGATTGGATGGTCAACTTCTCCGTGCCACCTTGTCGTGCAAGAGAAGCTTGAGTGGTTCTGAGATCCTGAGAGCGATGCCGTCTGGAGCTATGCTCCTTTTTTTTTCTTTTTTTAATCAAAAATATTTATTCAAATATTAAAATAGTATTTACAATACAATAAAACAAAACACCACCATAATACAAGACGAAACAAATATGCTAAGCAACTGCTAAACAACTATATTGCAATCCTTGTCCAGGATACATTCAACCTCCCTCGGTGCCCAGCGGTCGCGGAACTCCCTCAGGGTGCCCGTAGACAGGGCGTATTCCCTTTCCATCCGCACCCGGGCACGGACGTATCCCCGGAAAAGGGGCAGGCAGCCGGCTCGGGTAAAGCCCTCCACCATCTGGCGCCTTGACTCACGGATGGCCAGCTTGCTAAAGAGTTATGCTCCTGGTAGGGCCACACATGGCAGTAAGGTCGAGGGGGAGGTCTCTGACAAAGAGCAATCCAACCAAGACCTCAATGGTGGAACAGGCGGAGGACGATGGCTGACCTTAGTGGAGCGTCAGGACGGCTGGGAAGGCGGATGAAGGCTGCAGCAGAAAAGGGTCTCCGGTCGTCTTGGACTCCATGCCACTGGATCCTGACCCAGATCTGTCAAGGACTGTGTGGTGACTGTCTATGCACCAGTCTCCCCATTTTAAACAAAGTCACGCACAGGCGTCCTCCAACCCTGGAGACACCCATGGTCAGTCATGACCGAAGGGGGCCTAAGGATGGTCAAGAAGGCTTTTGGTGCATCAGCCTTCTTCAAATAGGGTATTGAGAATAGAGTTAGGGCATCATGTTACAGTTGTACAAGACATTTGTGAGACCATAGTTAGAATTCTGTATTCAGGTTTTGTCATCCTGCTTTGGGAAAGATGATTTTTAAGCTGGAAGGAATTCTGAGAAGATTGAGGGGCAGAGCTTTAGGAAGGCACAGGCTAGGACTTTATTCCTTGGAAAGCAGAAGGCTGAGGGGTGATCTCATCAAGGTGTATAAAATCATGAGGGGAATAGATAGGGTAAATGCACAATCTTTTGCTTGAGGTCGATGAATCAAGATCTAAAGGGCATACATTTAAGATGAGAGGAGAAAGATCTAACCTGACAAACATGTTTTTCACACAGACGGTGGGTAGTATGTGGAACGAGCTTCCAGAGGAAGTAGATGAGGCAGGGAAAATAACAACATTTATGATATTTGGACATACATGGATAGGAAAGGTTTAGAGGGATACGGACCAAATGCGAGCAAATGGGATTAATTTAGGTGGGGGATTTTGGCTTGTTCAAGTTGTGTTAAAGAGCCTGTTTTCACACTGTTTTACTCTATGATTCTATCTGCTTCCTCTTAGTTAAAATAACACAGTGATTTTATTTGGTAAATTCTCTTTAAACAAAATACAAAATGGCTGAAAATACCAGCTAATCTATCAACGGTGTCCCACGGGTGGTAGGCATCTGGAACGAGCTTCCAGAGGAGGTCGTTGAGGCAGCTACTATGACAGTATTTAAAATACATGAGTACAGGTACATGGATAGGAAAGGTTTAGAGGGATATGGGTCAACTGCAGGCTGGTGGGACCAGTGTGGATGGGGCATATTGGTGGGCATAGGCATGTTGGGCCGAAGGGCCTGTTTCCGTGCCTTATGACTCTAGGACTCTATGACTGGGCATTCTGGTGTGACATTCTTACATCCATTACATTTGATCACCTGTCTTGATTCAGACTCAGTTTCAGATTTTCTTTGATATTTTTCTCCAAATGAGAATTTATTGCATTGGTATAACTGCAATGCTTTTGTTGTTAGCTGAGCCAGAATATTGAGGAAAGTATTGCTAAATCTAAAATCAGCCTCTGTCAGCAGTGGGGACATGATAAGGTATGCGAGAGTCTAAATGCTTTTAAGTTAGGTTGAGGTTTAGCAAGGATCAAGGATTCCCACCCCTTAATGCAATCAGGTCACTATTGGAAATCACAAAAGAGACTCAAAAATGCTGGAGTAACTCAGTGGCTTGGGCAGCATCTAGTTTTTAGTTTAGTTTACTTCAGAGATACAGTGTGAAAACAGTCACTTCAGCACACCGATTGCGTGCCAACCAGCGATCCCCGTACACTAGCACTATGCTACACACTATGGACAATTTACAATCTTTACCAAAGCCAATTAACCTACAAACCTGTACGTTGTTGGAATGTGGGAGGAAACCAGAACAGCCGGGGAAACCCCACACGGTCACGGGGAGAACGAGCAAACTCCGTACAGACAGCACCCATAGTCAGGATCGAACCTGAGTCTCTGGCGCTGTAAGGCTCACTGTGTCGCCCCGAGAAAAGGCACAAAGTGCTGGAGTAGCTCACTGGGTCAGGCAGCATCTCTGGAGGACATGGATAGAAGAAGGGTCCTGTCGCGAAACGTTACCTATCCATCTTCTCCAGAGATGCTGCCTGACCAGCTGAGTTACTCCAGCACTTTGTGTCTTTAAAAAAAAATAAACCAGCATCTGCAGTTCCTTGTTTCTTCAATAGCAAGTACGTTTGCAGGTCTCAGTGTGAGGCAGTGGTGCCTCCGACATACAAAACTTGCAGAATGTCACAGTCTAGACTTTGTCATGAACCAGGATAAGATGAGAAGAGTGTAAATATGCTCTAGAAGTGATTCAATGTGTTTGGGGCTATTTAAAGAAAGAATCGAGAACTGGAGGACGTGGGTTTAAGGTGAGGGGGGGGGGGTGAAAGGCTTAACAGGAACCTAAGGAGAAGCTTTTTAACACAAAGGGTGCTAGTTGTATGGAACAAGCTGCCAGAGGAGGTAATTGAAGCAAGTACTATCATAACGTTTAAGAAATATTCAGACAGGTACGTGGATAGGATAGGTTTAGAGGGAAGACACAAAATGCTGGAGTAACTCAGCGGGACAGGCAGCATCTCTGGAGAGAAGGAATGGGTGATGTTTCGGATCGAGACCCTTCTTCAGACTGATGTCAGGGGAGTGGGCGGGACAGAGATAGAATGTAGTCGGAGAGTAAGACTGGTGGGAGAACTGGGAAGGGGGAGGGGATGGAGAGAGAGGGAAAGCAAAGGCTATTTGAAGTTGAAGAAGTCAATGTTCATACTGCTGGGGTGTAAGCTACCCAAGCGAACAATGAGGTGCAGTTCCTCCAATTTGTGCTGGGGCTCACTCTGACAATGGAGGAGGCCCAGGAAAGAAAGGTCAAATTGGGATTGGGAGGGGGGGTTAAAGTGCTGAACAACCAGGAGATCAGGTAGGTTAAGGCGGACTGAGCGGAGGTGTTCAGCTAAACGATCGCCGAGGCTGAGCTTGGTCTCACCGATATATAGTTGACACCTGGAACAGCGGATACAGTATATGAATTTGCAGAAGTGAGCCTCTGCCTCACCTGAAAAGACTGTCGGGGTCCTTGGATGGAGTCAAGGGGGGAGGTAAAGGGACAGGTGTTGCATCTCCTGTGGTTGCAGAGGAAAGTACCTGGGGAGGGGGTGGTTTGGTTGGGAGGGGACGAGTTGACCAGGGAGTCGCGGAGGGATTTAGATTGAGGTTTAGAGCGATATGGGCAAAATGCAGGCAGGTGGGACCAGTGTAGAAGGGGCATGGGCAAGTAGGGCTGAAGGGCCTGTTTCCATGCTGTATGACACTACGACTCTGTGACTCTAAGAATATCTCAAAAATGTAAAGCTATTTAAAGTGACCATTCACTCAGCAGCTAGTACACTGGCCAGGTGACGAACACTGTGGGACTACAGTGGTGGAGTGTACAAGCTGGGCCTGGCTTGCTCAGTTTCTCTTTATCTCTATGGGTGCAGCTTCAGGGGGTTGAGTGCCTTGCTTGTGTGCAGCATAATGTCTCGCAGCCTCAGAGTTTAGTCGGACCTGACCGGGCTTAAATAAAAATATAGATCATCTTTCACTAGCGATCCACATGGCCTACAAAGTTCTTCTGAAGTGTTGTAATGATGGGAATAATAATAGTTACAACATTGTCACTCTTACTGCAAGGCCAGCAGCTCATGAATGAAACGCACAAAGCACGCGGCGGCACGATGGCGCAACGGTAGAGTCGGTGCCTCACAGCACCAGAGACCCGGGTTTGATCCTGACTACGAGTTCTGTTGGTGAGTTTGTGCATCCTCCCCATGGCCGCATGCGTTTTCCCTGCGTGCCTCAGTTTCCTCCCACACTCCAAACATGCTCAGCTTTGTAGGTTAATTGGCTTCGGTAAAAATAGTAAATTGTCCCTAGTGTGCTAGTGTGATGGGTCGACACAGACTCAGTGGGCCGAAGGGCTTGTACCCGCGCTGTATATCTAAACTAATGTGAAACTAAACTAAACTCACAGCGTCGGTGACCCAAATTTCAATTCTGATCTCGGGTGCTGTCTGTGTGGAGTATGCACATTCTCCCTGTGAACCTGTGGGTTTCCTTCCACATCCGCGGGTTTGTAGGTAAATTCCCCCTACTGTATGAGAAAGTGTGATAACTGGATAGACTCGGCTTGTAGTCGCTAGAATTTAGAAGATTGAGGGGGGATCTTATAGAAACTTACAACATTCTTAAGGGGTTGGACAGGCTAGAGGCAGGAAGATTGTTCCTGATGTTGGGGAAGTCCAGAACAAGGGGGTCACAGTTTGAGGATAAGGGGGAAATCTTTTAGGACCGAGATGAGGAAAACATTTTTCACACAGAGAGTGGTGAATCTGTGGAATTCTCTGCCACAGAAGGTAGTTGAGGCCAGTTCATTGGCTACATTTAAGAGGGAGTTAGATGTGGGCCTTGTGGCTAAAGGGATCAGGGGGTATGGAGAGAAGGCAGATACAGGATACTGAGTTGGATGATCAGCCATGATTATATTGAATGGCGGTGCAGGCTCGAAGGGCCGAATGGCCTATTCCTGCACATATTTTTTATGTTTCTATAACATTCAATTAGTGCGACTGGTGATTTTGTTCGGCATGGACTCAGTGGGCTGAAGGGCCTTTTACGTTGCTGTATCTCTAAAAACTAATATAAAGGACAGAACAAATGTAGCGTTCTCAATGGAAGGGGAGGGCAAGAAACAGCCTTTGGGGCGGCATGGTGTCACAGCGGTAGAGTTGCTGCCTTATAGCGGCAGAGGCCCGGGTTCGACCCGGGTGCTGTCTGTAGCGAGTTTGTACATTCTCCCCGTGACCGCGTGGGTTCATTGGCTTCGATAAAAACAGTAAATTGTTCCTAGTGTGTGTGTGTGTGATAGTGTTAGTGCACAGGGATCGTTGGTTTGCGTGGATTCGGTGGGCCGAAGGGCCTGTTTCCACACAGTATCTCTGACCTAAACTAAAACAGAAAAATAATCTCTTCAGAAATAAAGCCTGAATGTTTTGATTGTATTTTCCCTGTCATTTGAGGTTCTGTTCAGGGGAATTACTGACCGCTGAGGAATCAGGCTCCTTAGACTACGAGTGGAAAATGCTTCTAAAATGACACCAAGCTCCCATTTAAAAAAACTTTCTCGGTCAACCATTATATGGAGTGCAGTCCCCCCCCCCCAGCAACTTGTGTTGCATTTAAGTGAAACATAAGTGATGAATTACTGAGGCAGAGAAGTTGCCAATATTTTGTGAGTAATCTGAATCGGCATCTGTTCCACCCCTCTCCCACATCCCTTCTCCCCAATCTTCCTCTCTCTTGCAGTCACTGGAGAACGCCAGCATTTAGAATCACAGGAGAGCAAATGATTACAGAAAAGTAGGACCAGATGACAACTTTCAGCAACATCGGGCAACCAGCCATGTTTTTTAAATTCTGGGCAACATTGTTAATGGGGCCTGAACCCAGCAGAGTTCCAAGAGGAATAGTTTTAAAGATGAATATCTGTGCGAACAGTCTGTCAAACTGCTCAGCAGGAGGTGAATCAACGCCGGGCTTGTTAAATGAATGTTGATGGAAGCCATCAAGCAAATGCAACCGAACAAGTCTTGCTGCAATTTCTGCCTCCTGGCTACTGTCATGGAAAATTCAGCTTCAGAGGCAAATGAGTCAGAGAATTAGCAAGGGAAAGTCAGGACCGAAGATTAGATTTTTCACTTTCTTTGCAGAACTGTATCAGCTGGATCAAGGAATCATTATTGTGGAGCCACATAACGAGGGGGTGATTGGACCCAGGTCTCAGAGGCATAGCAGTGGATGAAGTAGAGTCATTACTTCACAGCACCAAATATCGATGCTCGACCATGAACTCCAGTGCTGCCCATGTGGAGTTTGCACATTCACCCTGTGACCAGTCTGATGAAGGGTCTCGACCTGAAACGTTGCCTATTCCTTTTTTCCAGAGATGCTGCCTGACCCGTTGAGTTACTCCAGTACTTTGCTTCTATCTCCCTGCAACCAAGTGGGTTCCCCTTGACTTTTTAGTTTAGTTTATATTACAGTGAGGAAACAGGCTCTTCGGCCCACCGAGTCCGCACCAACCAACGATCACCCCGCACACTAGCACTATCCTACAGACTAGGAACAATTTACAATCTCTACCAAAGCCAATTACCCTACAAACCTGTACGTCTTTGGTGTGGGAGGAAACCGGAGCACCCGGGGAAAACCCACCCAGTCATAGGGAGAACGTTCAAACTCTACACAGACAGCACCCGTAGTCAGGATCGAACCCGGGTCTCTGACACTGTAAGGCAGCAACTCTACCGCTGTGTCACCGTGCTGCCCTATTTGTCACATGTACTGAGGTACAGTGACATTATTATCTGTGTACAGTTTAGTACAAGTATCACTATACATAGAAACTTAGATACATCTCAGGTAAGCATCTCACATACAGTACAAATGTATAGTAGTACACTGAGATGGTACACACAGTAGTAGTACCCTGGCATGGTATACATAGTACACTGAGACAGTATACAGTATTAGTACACAGACAGTATACAGAGTATTAGTATGCTGGGAGTCGCCAGTTTTGGCCTCGTTTTAAAGTCCCAGCTTGTAAATGCAGTCTTCCTGACCTGACCATTAAGGCCCGTTGTCCTGACAACATTGCAAGCTCGGCCTAGCTAAGTGTAAGGCAGCTGAGAAGCCCACTGCAAAGCCATGGAGGTGACAGGATCAGCTTAGCACCACAAATGTACGGCACCAAATGCATCGACTCTGAGGCTTTGGCAATGCTACTGATGAGAACGGAGTCTCGTTTGAGAGACAAGAAACATGAACCATTTCCATTTCGGCCAGAGCAGCTGCTTGCTGGAAAAATGCCGCTTCTAATCTGTCCCTTTGAACAACATTTCTCTTTCTTCTCCTTACTTATAGAATTACAACATTAAATACATATTTTGTCGTGGATAAGCCGCAGGTCGGACATCGTTTAACGGACGTAATTACAGCAGAATGTTGGGTAATTAATCCATGGCCCAGCTGCACATAGTTTGCCGCCCTTATCACCGGACTGTGCTCATAACTCTTCATGCATTAATAGGGTTACAGGCTCTCCTTTGTCGTGAAGTCTTTGTTCAGAGTAATATGGGGCTGTGCCTAATCTATGGGGCAGGGATTTGGAGTCTTCACTGCTGGAAACTCTTGACATCAGCTGTTTCCCTCGACACCCACTCTGTAAATGAACCAAAGAGGACGTCTCACTATCAGTGTGACGGAGTGCCACTGGGAGGGGAGGGAGTCACGTGGATCTTATATGGGGAGGCGTCCCTGGGATTTACTCAACATTTGCGTTTAGGAACAAAGAGGTCCTACCGCAGTTGTACAGGGCCCTGGTGAGACTGCACCAGGAGTATTGTGTGCAATTTTGGTCTAATTTGAAGAAGGACGTTATTGCCATTGAGGGGGTGCAGCGTAGGTTCACCAGGTTGATTCCCGGGATGGCGGGACTGACATATGATGAAAGAATGGGTCGACTGGGCTTGTATTCACTGGAATTTAGAAAGATGGGAGGGGATCTTAAGGAAGCATATAACATTCTTGAAGGATTGGACAGGGTAGATGCAGGAAAATTGTTCCCCATGTTGGGGGAGTCCGCAACCAGGGGTCACAGTTTAAGAATAAGGGGTAGGCCATTTACGACTGAGATGAGGAAAACCTTTATCACCCAGAGAGTTGTGAATCTGTGGAATTCTCTGCTACAGAAGGCAGTGGAGGCCAATTCACTGGATGTTTTCAAGAGAGAGGTAGATTTAGCTCTTGGGTCCAAAAGAATCAAGGGATATGGGGAAAAAGCAGGAACGGGATACTGATTTTAGATGATCAGCCATGATCATATTGAATGGCGGTGCTGGCTCGAAGGGCTGAATGGTCTCCTCCTGCACCTATTTTTCTATGTTTCCAACATATCCATGGACAGAGGCCTGAGATAACTGATTGTCCATGAGTGGTTGGGCTTCTTGGACCATTACGATCATTCTGTTGAAGGTGCAGGAGGTTAGGGTGGATTCAGATATCAAGAGTCAAGAGTGTTTTATTGCCATATGTCCCAGATAGAACAATGACATTTTTACGTGCAGCGGCATGACAGAATATGTAAACATAGTACCTAACAGATTCCACTAGCCTCTAGAGCTCTATCTATCTCTTAAATCCATCCAGTGATTTGGCCTCCACTGCCCTCTGTGGCAGGGAATTCCACAAATTCTCTGGGTGAAAATGTTTGTTTCTCACCTCAGTCTTAAATGGTCTCCCCTTTATTCTAAGACAGTGGCCCTTGGTTCTGGACTCGCCCAACATTGGGAACATTTCTCCTGCATCTAGCTTGTCCAGTCCATTTATAATTTTAAATGTTTCTATAAGACCCTATAATATAAGTTTCTATAATATATAGTAATAAATAAGAATAAAATGTTCAGTGGGTGCGTATACTTATAAATATATACACATGTGCATATATATGTATATATGGGGCTGAAGGAAAGAAGCTGTTCATTAACCTGGACATTACAGTTTTCAGGCTCCTATATCTTCTTCCGGATGGCAGGCCGATGAGATGAGTGCATGGCCAGGGTGGTGTGGGTCTCTGATGATGCTGGCTGTCTTTTTGAGGCAGCGACTCCTGTGGATTTAATGAAAGAGCCGTGATATTTTACCCAAGTCAAGACGTGTGGCACAGGGAACTACAGTAGACGGTGTTTCCATGCACCTGGTGCCTACGGCCTTCTTAGTAGTGGAGGTTATAGGTTTGTGATGAGATGCCAGAGTTGCCAAGGTGTGGTACTTTCTTCCTGCCCTGTTCAGTCGAGCTCCTTGTGAACGTCAGGAGGTTGATGTTTAAGAAAGAACTGCAGATGCTGGAAAAATCGAAGGTAGACAAAAATGCTGGAGAAACTCAGCAGGTGAGGCAGCATCTAGGAGCGAAGGAATAGGCGATGTTTCATGGTCGAGACTCTTCTTCAGATAGTTGAATGGTTCAGAGGTTCCTTTATGATCACGTGTACCAAGGTACAGATAAATTATTTCCTGCATACAAATCAGTAAGATTATTGCCATCCATAAGTACAATCTCCGATCAAGTACCGAATGCATCAAAACAGCCCACTGAGTCCCGAAATGTTGCCTATTTCCTTCACTCCATAGATGCTGCTGCACCCGCTGAGTTTCTCCAGCATTTTTGTCTACCTTCGATTTTCCAGCATCTGCAGTTCCTTCTTAAACACTTTTCTTTCCTGACAGCTTGACAAAGAAGCGTCTTTATCAGAGTCGGACTCAACCAGAGTCTTCACCAGGCTGGTTAGATGCAAGTTGTGTGTCAGATTAAGTACTTTGTGTAACAGTAGGTGTTGGTTTACTGTATCATAAGCGGCTGAGAGGTCTACCAAAACAGCGCCTGTGATAACACCTTCCTGACAGCCATCCTCTATGTGTTGGGTGAGATTGAGAAGCTGACCAGAGCAGGAATTCCCAGGCCAGACCCTGCCTGCTCCTTTCTTAAGGATGGCTCTATCACTGGGCTGAGGCGGGTCAAGATGAGGCTCTCAAACAGCTTGTAGGTGTGGCAACAAAGTGATATTGGCCTGTAGCTCTTCACTGAGATGGAAGACTTTGCCTTCCATCACAGTGAGGAGGAGATTCGCTGTGATGGATGTTTGTGTAAATTGTGTTGTGTCTTGGTTCTTCTACTTGTTTGTATGACTGCAGAAACCAAATTTCGTTTGAACCTCAATGAGGTTCAAATAACAAATAAATAGTGTCATTGTAACATAGCTCTTTGTGCTGAAGGATCTTTGCCTGACTTCAGCAATGCTATGACACGTGCGTGACGCCAGATCTTTGGGATGTGACATCTCTCCGTGCAGGTGTTAAACTTGGCCAGCAACCACTGTTTTGCAGTTGGTCCAAGGTGCTTGATCTGTTCAATCATGATATTATCCAGACCTGTAGCTTTAACTATGTTGGCTGTGCATGCAGCAGCATCTAGCTCTTTCATCGTGAAAGGCTGACACAGTTGTGCGTTATGGCCAGTGTGAATTTCTCATAGCGTGTCAGTAAGTGGTAGAATCTGAGTGAGTGAATGGGAATGTGCGAAGGATAAAACGTATTAGGTAGGTTTAATGTAAAAATCGGTGCTTGATGGTCACTGTGAAGTTGGCGGAGAAAGGCACATTCTTATAAGCTCAGAAGTGATAGGAGCGGAATTAAGCCATTCGGCCCATCAAGTCTACTCCGCCATTTAATCATAGAAACATAGAAAATAGGTGCAGGAGTAGGCCATTCTGCCCTTCGAGCCTGCACCGCCGTTCAATATGAAAATGGCTGATCATCCAACTCAGTATCCTGTACCTGGCTTCTCTCCTTACCCCCTGATCCCTTTAGCCACAAGGGCCACATCTAACTCCCTCTTAAATATAGCCTCAACTACCTTCTGTGGCAGAGAATTCCAGAGATTCACACTCTCTGTGTGAAATTTTTTTTTCTCATCTCGGTCCCAAAAGATTTCCCCCTTATCCTTAAACTGTGACCCCTTGTTCTGGACTTCCCCAATATCGGGAACAATCTTCCTGCATCTAGCCTGTCCAACCCTTTAAGAATGTTGTAAGTTTCTATAAGATCCCCCCTCAATCTTATAAATTCTAGCGAGTACAAGCCGAGATAGATCATGGCTGATCTATCTTTCCCACAGCCCCATTCTCATGCCTTCTCCCCACAACCTCTGACACCCAAGAATCTATTTATCTCTGCCATTAAAATATCCATTGACTTGGCCTCCACAACTTTCTTGTGGTATTTGTCTCTGTGACTTTACTATTAAAATCCTCACTGATCGGCTGGGATCTTTCCCCTCTTTAGTCATGGCAATGGCAATGGCTATTGTTCCTTCTTAATTGCCAACTAATCCGTAATGTCGGTCGGGCAGGAGCCACATATGGTCAGGAGGGCAGGCTTCCTTCACTGACAGACAACAGTGAACAGATGCGTTTTCATGCCAGTTGTTTCACGGATATTATTAGAGAGGACAGAATTTTTACCAAATTCCAAATGTCGTTTGATTCATTGATTAAAATTCTCCCAGTCGAGCTGCCAGTGATGGATTCAAGCTGACGTCTCTGACAGATCTCGGTCCAGAACTGTCCAGAACTGTCCAGCTGTTGCTCCAGTAAGTTACCCACCTTGGGGCGGCACGGTGGCACAGCGGTAAAGTTGCTGCCTCACAGCGCCAGCGACCCAGGTTCGATCCTGACCACAGATGCTGTCTGTACGGAGTTTGCACGTTCTCTCTGTGACCACGTGGGATATCCTCGGTTGCTCCGGTTTCCTCCCACACTTCAAAGACGTACAGGTTTGTAGGTTAAAATTATAAATTGTCTCTAGTGTGTTGGATTGTGCTAGTGTACGGGGATGGTCGCTCGGCATTGAACAGGGTGGGACGAAGACCCTGTTTCCGCACTACATCTCTAAACGAAACTAAACTAAACTAAACTAAATTGAAACTAAACTTTGTTTTCACTTCTTGCAAAGGTGCTGTGTCTCTGATCTCCCCCACATGCCCTGATCCCTTGTGTTTTATGCAGTTCAAATTATGGACCATTGTCCAAAATGAGCAACCTCCAACAACCACAACAATCTTCCTTGTGAATAGCATCACTTCAGTTACTTGAGCATTTCATTCTTCTGCCCATTGACTGCAGTTTTACCAGAGTGCTTCGTATCCAACATTCAATGGTTCAATGGTTTAATGGTACTTTTTAATGACATTAAATTAATTTAATTTTATAGCCCCTTTAAAACCACCCCTTACGTCCGTGGCTGGGTGGTTTTAGAGAGGGAATATGCGCTGTCCATGGGCACCCTGGGGGATTTCCGGGATCGCTGGCGGGGGGGGGGGGGGGGGAGGGGGGGGGGACCGGGGGAAGGGAGGCAGTGGGTGGGGGTGGGGGAGGGGGAGGGGCGGGGATTACATCCTTGACAAGCTTTGTAATATAGTTGTTTCATTTTCAGTATATTTGATATTTAAGGATATTTGTTTTACTTTGTGCTATGGTGGTGTGTTTGATGGTATTGGTTTCCATTGTAAATATTATTCTTATAAATAATTGATTAAAATAATTTTTAGTAAAATAAAACGCACTCTCATAACATCTATCAAGGTACAGTGAAATACATTTTTTACATACAGAGCAGTGACATTATTGCTACACATCAGAACAATCCCCTGATTAAGTACCGAATGCATTGAAACAGCCCGAGTCCAGATGCAAGAGACGCCGTGTTTTAGGCAATAGGTGCAGGAGTAGGCCATTCGGCCCATTGAGCCAGTACCGCCATTCACTGTGATCATTCCTGCCTTTTCCCCATATCTCTTGTCTCAACTATCTTTAAGAGCTCTTTCTAACCCTGTCTTGATAGCATCCAGAGAATTGGCCTCCATTGCCTTCTGAGGCAGAGAATTCCACAGATTCAAAACTCTCTGGGTGAAAAGGTTTTTCCTCATCTCCGTTCTAAATAGCCTATCCCTTTTTCTTAAACAGTGGCCGCTGGTTCTGGACTCCCCCAACATCGGGAACATGTTTCCTGCCTCTAGCGTGGAAATTACCCTTAATTATCTTATATGTTTCAATAAGATGCCCTCTCATCCTTCTAAATTCCAGAGTATACAAGCCCAGCCACTCCATTCTATCAACATATGACAGTCCCGCCATCCTGGGAATTAACCTCGTGAACCTATGCTGCACTCCCTCAACAGCATTTTCACAGCCCCAGTTGCAGCTGGTCATGAAGGCCCATTGCAGCCGTAGCCTCCGACTGGATCGCCAGTGAACAGTCGTTCTCTCCCCTCCTGGCCACCTTCAGACTTCAGCCTTTGTGCCCGAGAGTCACCTCCTACATCCAACCTCGGTCAAATTCTGTTTTAATGTCAAGTGCTATCACTCTCATCTCTGGAACTCATGTACTTTTTTCTCCATGGGACCAAGGCTGTGATGTTATGTGGAGCTGATTTGGCCTGGACACAGCCCTATTGGGCATGAGTGAGTAGGTGGTGCTTAGTGTCACTATTTGCTGCACCACCATCCAGTTCTGTATTGATGACATGAATATGCAGGAATAGTCCAGAATGGATTAGTCTCGCATATTTGAACAAGATATACTCAGGCAATCTTCCACATTTTTGGTTGGATACGGGCATAACTGTACTTCAATAAGCTGGCTGGAGATGTGATCGTCTGCACTGCAGATCTGTAGCTCTGTCACCTTTGTGTATCCATTGCTCTCCGTCACATCTTGTCAACAATTGGCTTCTGTGATTCTACTGCCTCCTCCGGCAGCTCATTCCATGCACTCACCGCCCTTTGTTTAAAAAAGTTACCCCACAGGTTCCTATTAAATTTCCCACCCCCCCACCCCCTCACCTTAAACCTATGTCCTCTGGTTCTTGATTCCCCTACTCTGGGTAAAAGCACTCTGTGCATCTACCCAATTTATTCCTTTCGTGATTTTGTACTCCTCTATAAGATCACCCCTCATCCTCTTGCATTTCAAGGACTAAAGTCCTACTTAGCCTGCTCAACCTCTCCCTACAGCTCATGAAAAACATCCTTGGAAATTTTCACTGCTCCCTTTCCAGCTTGACAACATCTTTCCTATAACACTGTGACCAAAACGGAACACAATCCTCTAACAAAATCCTCGTCAATGCCTTATACAACTGTAACATGACCTCCCAACTTCTATACTCGGTACTCTGAATGATGAAGGCCAACGTGCCAAAAGCCTTTTTGACCAGCCTATCTACCGGTGATGCTACCTTCAAGGAAGCTTGTGGAAGGACCGTTCAGAAGTCTAATAATAAAGGGGAAGAAGCTGTTCCTGAGTTTGGGTGATGTATGTCTTAAGGCTTTATCTTCTGTGACAGAAGCAGGGAGAAGGGGTAGGAAAGGTGTTTAAGAAGGAACTGCAGATGCTGGAAAATCGAAGGTACACAAAAGTGCTGGAGAAACTCAGCGGGTGCAGCAGCATCTATGGAGCGAAGGAAATAGGCAACATTTTGGGCCGAAACCCTTCTTCAGAGGATAATGTTGGCTGCTTTCCTGAGGCAGCATGAAGTGTAGACGGAGTCAATGGTGGGGAGTCTGGTCTGCATGACATACCATATTGTCCCCCATGTCAATAGGATCAAAGTATATCCACACACACCAATACTCATGGATACATGATGGACAGTTTGGAGGAGTGGTGGGGACATCACGGGGATGTATAGTGTGAAGGAAGGATTAGTGAGAAGGGGGATTTATTAGAGAGAAGTGTGGGAGACAATTTATGAAGACTATGTTGTGAAGAATAATCCTTTAACAGTCTGTGCATTTGTTGCTGAACCTTTAGTTAACATTTGGAAAATGATTATCTGTTTTTGGCAGTCACCCAGAGTGCCTGAAATCTTCCCTTCATCAGTATGGCAGTGCACGCACGCACATGGCACTCTGACCCTGCAGGACACACTGCACTGCAGAACTGGGCCCTCTTGGCTTTGATATTCAGCCTCGGGAGCTGGAGCAAAACGCATCCAATTCCTCTTCCCGATCTTGTCACAGCAGATCCAGGGGTCGATTAAAGGGCAGCACGACTTTTCCTTTACACCTTTTTAGTTTAGTTTAGTTTAGAGCGGAAACAGGCCCTTCTGCCCACCGAGTCCGCGCCTACCAGCAACCCCCGCACACTAACACTATCCTACACATACTAGGGACAATTTCTATTACATTTATACCAAGCCAATTAACCTACAAACCTGCACGTCTTTGTTTCCGATGTTGGGGGAGTTCAGAACCAGGGGCCACTGTTTAAGAATAAGGGGTAAGCCATTTAGAACAGATGAGGAAACACTTTTTCACACAGAGAGTTGTGAGTCTATGGAATTCTCTGCCTCAGAGGGCGGTTCTCTGGATGCTTTCAAGAGATAGGGCTCTTAAAGATAGCGGAGTCAGGGGATATGGGGAGAAGGCAGGAACGGAGTAAAATAGTAAGATTAGACGAGAACTTACCAGTTTGAAGTTTGATCTGTATTTTATGAGGAGTTACGATGAGGGATTACGTGAAGAACCCGCTCAGTGCGCAGGCGCGGCATACTTCCAAGCAGCGGTGTGGAATCACAGATAGACACAGTTATTTTGAAGTAAACATAGTAAAGATAAGGAGACATCAATTTATTAGTTTGATCCATATAATGAGGGTGGGAGCGGAGGGCACGTAATCCCTCATCGTAACTCCTCATAAAATACAGATCAAACTTCAAACTGGTAAGTTCTCGTCTAATCTTACTATTTTACTTCGGAGTCACGTGAGTGACTACGTGAAGATTTCAAAGCTCTGTGATTTCAAACCGTGTAACAGTTTCATTTCACTCACTGCCGAAGTTCTTGAGGGAGGAAGTGTTATCGTAATGAACCAATGAGTCTATTTGTAGAAAAACACAATGGTATTTTTTAAACAATAACAACAAAGAATTAAGTTGCTCCCCTGGGCTTAAATTAAATATTTGCAGTTCGTAAATCTTTACTGCAAATAAACCAGGTTTTGCCAACGGCTTATTATAAAATTTCTGAACGGTCTTTTCCCTTCCCACCATCCTGCTGTAGCCAGGATGTGGTGTATAGGCATGTCCATTCTTTAGCCGTCGACATGGATGCTGCCCTGGTGGAATAAAATTTGTACATGTTAGTGTTTATCCCAGCAGTTTCTAGCACCTGCTTGAGCCATCTCGCAATGGTTTGGCTCGTACCCCACCATAAGGTTTTTGTGACTGACCCACAAGGCTTTTCATCTCCCTCGAATATTCTGGTTGTGTCTATGTAGGATAGTAGGTAGGTCATGGCACATAACCGTGGTTCTGGTGGGTAAGCCACGACTGGATTAGGTGTTCCTGGTCTGCTCTGTTTGACCAGTCGCTGGATAACGACAGATCTGGTCTGGAGCTGTGATCATGTTGTCCAGTCGCAATAGGTGTAGTGACTGGACCCTCTGAGCGGATACAAGTGCCATCAACCTAAGCGTCTTTAGTGTAGCTTGCTCGAGGCCGGGGGATCTGGCTGGTGGCCATTCCCTGAGATATGTCAGGACCACACTGATATCCCAAATATGGGTATACCTGGGCTTAGGGCTTGATATTGTAAATGCCCTTCATCAGTTTTACCACCAGTGGATGGGATCCCATCGCCTGTTGTCCTGCCGCTGGTTTGAGATAAGCAGAAAGAGCACTCTGCGCTGTGTTGATGGCACTGTAGCTGATTCCTACATCGTGGTGTAGATGGCCAGGAACTCCAGTATGTTGGTGGCTGTAGCTGTTGCATATGTTGTCCATGTTTCCTGGCAGTACTTCTCCCTTTTTTGATGCTGGTTAAGTACTGCCTCTTGGTGGATGTTCGAAGGGATGCCGACATGGTGGTGATGGTTTGTTTGGACAATCCCAGTTCCAGGTAAGGTCTGTTCAAACTTGCAACCCAGGCGTTTAATTTTCTCATGGCATGGGTGTTTAGCTTACCTGGTAGGTAAGTAGCTGATAGCCAAATATGTCTTTCGACATACCATTGCCAAATCATGTTGACCAATTTGTCGCATGATAATGATTTTATGCCACCCATATGGTTAATATAAGCCATCACCGTAGTATTTATCAATTTGTAACCGAACATGCAAGTGCTGCATATTAGATACATATGCTTTTAAACCATAAAAGGCGCCCAACATCTCTAGATAGTTAATGCCCAGTGTAAGTAGTAATAATGACTCTAGTTTAGTCCATCTACCACTTGTGCTGGATATGGAGTTAGTCGCTCCCCAGCCTTGAGCACTGGCATCTGTTTGAATAACTAAAGTAGGGTTAGAGATAAAGATAGGGCTGAAACTATGCCAAACATTTTCTGCCCACCACTGTAGCTCTGATATTGCTTCAGTGGGTAAGTTCATGACACGATCATAGTGACCTGTATGTCGTTTTATTGCCCGTACCTTTGCTCTCTGTAAAATATTTTGATAGTGCAAAGGTCCGAATTGTGTAGCCGGAAATGCTGCTACCATTTACCCAATTACTCTTGCTAATTGTCGAATAGTTGGTCGCTCGTTGACCATTAATTTGTTGCATGATTGTGCTAATTCAACCATTTTTGCCTTTGGCAAGGTAACAGTCATATGGACTGAGTTAATTGTGAAGCCCAGGTAGTCCATGATAGTGGATGGCTTCAACTTAGATTTATCTGGATGTAGGACGAACCCCAGAGTTTCGAGGAGCTGTTTTGTAGCTGATACTGCTGCCACAGCCAATTCCATCGTTTTCCCTACTATGAGAATATCCTCCAGATATGCCATGACAATATGTTTTTGTTTTCTTAGTATTGCCATGGCTGGGTTCAATATTTTGGTGAATAATCTTGGGCTGAAGTTCGCCCATAGGGCAATGCTTTGTACCATCCAGATAAATTTTAGGTATCTGCGATGATCCTTGTATATGGGTACTAGATAGTAAGCATCTTTAAGATAAATGCTTGCCATGAAGTGTCCTTTGGAATTCAGTTGTTTGGCAGTAACATATGTCTCCATTTTGAAATGTATATACTTAACAAATTTGTTTAGTGATGTTAAGTCAATGATGATGCGACAGACACCATCTTTTTTGGTTTTAGTGAATATATTCGATACAATTTCCAAAGGTTCATGTTTGGTCTTTTCGATGACCCCCTTTGTGATAAGTCTCACCAGTTCAGCTTGTCCCTCACGTTTCTCTTTGACGGAGGGAGAAATACCCTTTGGGGCCATTGTTGAACTGGCGGCGTTTTTTCTGACATGAATTGTATTTTATATCCTGTAATGTTGTTGAGTATATACTTGTCACTCGTGACCATACCCCATGCTTCTTTAAACAAGTGTAATCTCCCCCCTGTTAATAAAGCACCCTTATTCTCTATATGCTGGTAGGGACCAGACCCACCTACCTCCATGGTTATTGGCGATTCTGTTTCTTCATTTTCCTGAAGATTTTGTTCTGACGTGCTGGCGATGCGGGGGGAGGCGCATTTTCCAGAGGGTCCGCTGCGGGCCCTGATCTGAAAGATCTTTGGGGATAATGTGCGGACCCCAAGCGTTCACCAGTCCCATATTGCGGACGTCGACTGGTGGATGCCGTGGGGTGCTGCCACTTGGGTATCGGAGGTCTTGGTTTGCTCGTCCCGGGGCCTGCCCTCATTAGGCCGAAGGTTTTTGATGCTTCCTGCATCTCCTTCAGTTTTTATTGAAATCTTTCCCAAATGGCAGCGCGTCCGTCTCCGCAGCTAGGGCTTTACACAAGCCAGCAAATTTGGGATTGAGGGCAGGTCTTATGTTTCCCTCCGGAGATTGTTGATCTCAAATTGTGTGGTACACATTAATGCCAGCACATCCTGCTGGCAGGTATCCATCTCCGTGGTCTCCACGGAACGAGCAAAGGCTGTGATGGCTGACGTCAGGAGCCTTAGGATCCGCTGTAGCTTGAGTTCTTGGGTCTGGATGTGTGACCCACATGCCCCCAGATTTGGCTGTTGACACTTTTTACTTTGAGGGCCTCACCGTTTTCTGGTGCTGTGTTGTTTCAGCACCTCAGCGAGCACCTTTTCCAGTAATGGTTGATGCTGGCCGCCATTCTTGGTTCCAGCGGTGCTCCAGCCCGTGGGGTTGCTACAAGCGGTCCATCACACCCAACAGCTCTTCATGTTCCTGCACCCCTGGCATACTCCCGAATTCGTCCGCCTGCCCCTGTTCCAGACCAGCCCAGCCCTGGTCACCAATGCTAGCCTCCAGTAATGAGGGAGCAGAGGGCAGTGCATGAGGCACTGTGGAGGGGGTGCCTGACCTCCCTCCGCGAGAGCGCTCTTTCTGCGCATCTCGCTGGAGCTGCTCCAATTGCTGTTGGATGCAGCTCAGGCGGCTGTCTCTCCTCCATTTAGGTGGAGACATGTCCCCGTCCGACGAATCGGACGCCACCGGCCGGATGCCTGTTCGGATGGCTAGACATCCAGCCCGCAGTTCAGGCACTAGTGGGACTGGGCTCGGCGCGGTGATGGGGATAGCGGGGCGACCTGTAATTGTTCCTACCGCCTGTTGCTGCCCCCCTTGCAATGGAACGCTCCTCCGCTGGAGTCGAGCGGGGGACAGGTTCTTCTGGAGCTTTTGTGCCTTGTAGTAGCGAGAGCGCCCCTCAAGCAGCGCGTCTCGCAGGCACTTGCTCCGTGAGCCGCTCCAGCGGCTCAGGCGGCTCTCTCTCCCCCCGTGCGGGTGGAGAGACGTCCCGTCCGACATCGGGAACACCTGCCGGATGCCTCTCGAGTGGCTATACGTCCAGCCCGCTGCTTCAGGTACTAGCGGGCTGGCCTCGGCACGGTGTCGGGGAATTACGGAACACCGGGTCGCTCCTACCGCCTGTTGCTGCCCCCCTCCCCAACGGGAAAACGGGGGACAGTTTTGTTCCAGAGCCTTTTTCTCTGCCTGTAAAAAACACAAGCAGAAAAAGGCTCACCTGTAAAAGAAAACCCGACCTCAGGGTACTCACCTGACGGTCCGGTTCATCCTGTAACGGGACAGCCTAGCTCCCGTTGCAAGCCGCTGTTGCACTGCTGGCGTAATGCCGCGCCTGCGAATTGAGCGGGTTCTTCACGTAGTCACTCACGTGACTCCGAAGTAAAATTTGGGGATGATCAGCCATGATCACATTAAATGGCGGTGCTGGCTCGAAGAGCCGAATGGCCTACTCCTGCACCTATTGCCCATTGTCTATTGTCTTTGGAGTGTGGGAGAAAACTGAAGATCTTGGAGAAAACCCACGCAGGTCTTGGGGAGAACGTACAAACTCCGTACAGACAGCAGCTGCAGTCAGGATGGAACCCGGGTCCCTGGAGCTGTTAAGGGTCTGTCCCACTTTCCCGAATTACTCACGAACTTTCCCGAGTTTTCCCCTTGATTTGAACTCGGAGAATTACGGTAATAGCCGTTCGTAGGTACTCGGGGCTATTTTTTTAACTCGTGGACATTTTTCAACATGTTGAAAAAACGTCCCGACTTACCTGATGCCCCGAGTTCCTAAGGCTGGCATTACGAGCAGCTAGGAAACATCTACGGACTCCTACGGGCTCGCTACCGACATTCCCCGACATTCCCCGAGTTCGAATCAAGGGGAGATCTCGGGAGAGTTCGTGAGTAACTCGGGAAGGTGGGACAGGGCCTTAAGGCACTGTGCTGCCCCAAAACCATGCTATAGGTTTTGTTACAGTTGACTCAGAAACTCACACTTGTGGCAGTGTGGCACAGAGCGTGGAAGACACGTACAGATCTGTGAGCTGACTTTCCGTGTCAATACTCTTTACGGCTAATGGCGGTGATCTTGTTTATTAACAATGGTGCACGTACATTTATAACTTATCTCTCAAATCAAAGTCTGCAGATTTGCTCACACTGTTAGACTTTAGTCATTAGACCTTAGACTCGAGAGATACAGCACGGAAACAGGCCATGCCCACCAACCATCACCCCGTACACTAACACTATTCAGCACACTAGAGCCAATTTACAATTATTACCAAAGCCAAAGTGGAGGCCAATTCACTGGATGTATTTAAGAGAGAGTTAGATGGAGATCTAGGGGCTGGTGGAGCCAAGGGATATGGGGAGAAGGCGGGCACGGGTTATTGATTGGGGACAATCAGCCATGATCACAATGAATGGCGGTGCTGGCTCGAAGGGCCGAATGGCCTCCTCCTGCACCTATTTTCTATGTTTCTATATTTCAATTAAACTAAAAACCTGCACGTCTTTGGAGAGTGGGAGGAAACCGGAGCACCCGTAGAAAACCCACGTGGTCACAGAGAGAACGTACGGGCTTTGTACTGACAGTACCCGTAGTCAGGATCGAACCCGGGTCTCTGCCGCTATTTTTGCCGCCGTGCCACCGAGCCACTGTGGTAGACTTTCTCCGCTAAACATCCAACAGCAATATTAAAGAATTACAGGAACAATTGCCCTCCAGTTTGTTTTTCTTGTTTCGATTTACAGCTTCAATAACAAACACAAATCACAGTGCTCAGGTTTATCTTTTCTTCAAATCCTGTGTAATTGTTAAGAATAACATTACACAAGGCATTCATCATCACAGGCTGCCCCGAACTGAGAGTTTACACTGAAGCAAAATTAAAAACATCCCTGCTTCTCATCTCGAGCCCCAGCAATCCATTAACGGTGTAATGGTTCCTGCAACAACTGACAGCTGAAATTTAAAGCCACATTTATGATCGGTGTAAAATAGATATATAATTAGACGTTCCCTCCCAATGCCACTTATGGGAAGTAACAGTAATCCATGCTGAAGGACTGGTGGCATTGGGAACATTGCTGTTACAGACTAATTAAGCCAGACTCGTTTATGGGAGTTTACTTTTGGAAGCCCTTGCGATCAAATTATCAAATTTCAACCAAGTAATTACTAGTCTGAACAAATATAAATGTTGATATCTTCCGATGGTGGAGTGCAGGCAAACAAAACATGGCAGCATTGATTTGTGACTCTGCCACACCTCCCCACTAAATGCGAAATCTTTGCTTTATTGCAATTGCTTTCTGAAGCATGCCTTGATGTTTATCTGCCTGGATCACTTTCTGTCTGTCAGTCTCTATATCTCGCCCTTCTCTCTCCCTATATCCCTCTGTCCTTCCCTCTCACTCACTCTTCTTTAAAACATTTTCTTTCATCTCATCCCTCTGTTTCTCTCCACATTTGACTGTCTCTCCCCCTTCTGTGTCGCTCCCTGCGTTTGTTTGTCTCTAGATCGCTACGTTTTCGAGATCCTTCACCCCTGCAGCCATTAGATTTTATAATACGGACTGCTAGACTGTAGGGGGATGCTTTTGCATTTTTAATTGTTAATTATTGGTCTTTTAGGTATTTATTGCTCTCAGGTATTGTCCATATTGTATTTTATGTATTTTTTTGTCTGCGTTTGTTCTGAATGCGTGGGGTTGTTGGTTGGTGGCTTCTGGACATCTGAATTTCCCTGAGGGGATCAATAAAGTATTTATTATTATTATTTTATTATTATTATTATTATTATTATTATTATTATTATTATTTTCTTTCTGCGTCACCTTTCTCTTCCCCTGTTTCTGTATTCCTCCCACCATATATCTCACTATCTTTATCAAAGCACAAAATGTTGGCATAACTCAGTGGGTCGGGCAGCATCTGTGCAGGGATCGGCTAGGCGGTGTTTAGGGTTAAGATTCTTCTTCAGACTGATTGTGGACGAGGGGGAAGAGAAATCTGTAAATCCTGGCAAGAAATAGCTTGATACAGGTGAGGAGGGGGGCGGTAAGGGGGTGGAAAACGTGGATAGGTGACGTTTCGAGTGTGAAGAAGGGTCCTGAACCGAAACGTAAACTATCCATGTTCCATCATCTCCAGAGATGTGGCCTGACCCACTGAGTTATTCCAGCACTGTATCTTTTTTCCACATACAGGCTACAACGGAGGTTAAGATCAAACTGGAACGACTCTACTAGCTGTGCCACTGTGGGTTGCTTTAATTGAGTGCAACAAACTTGTTTAGGTAAGATGTTAGTGGAATTAGCAGCTGATCATGCTGAGCTTGCATTTATGGGCCAACGGGCCTGTTTTATACTATTCTGTTCCACTTTCCATATTCTATGTCAGAGTTTTAGCCTCAGAGTACAAGACAGTGTCTGGAAGCTTGCGAGGAAACTTGCCTGAAACTCAATCCACCTTCGCTCTGCCCGCCTTGGCCTACGCGATCTCCCGGTTGCCAAACACTTTAACTCCCCTTCCCATTCCCACACTGACTTTTGGGTTGTGAACCTCCTCCACTGTCAGAGTGAGGCCAAACACAAACTGAGGGAACAGAATCTCATATTTTGCTTGGTCATTTTTAGAATATTTCAATAATACAATATTTCTAGTAACCCTTGCGTTCCCTCTCTCTCCGTCCCTCCCTGTTCTCCTGCTTAGTTTGTATCCACTCATTATCACCAGTTTCACAGCCAACAATGGACCATTGTGGGCTCCACCTTTCCTTGATCTACGTTGCTGGCTTTGATTTGTTCTTTCCATACCCTTCATTCTTTTGTTCTTTCTACATTTTCATACCTCTAGTTTCCTTCTCCCCTGTGTGTCTCAGCCTGAAGAAGGGTCTCGACCCGAATCGTCACCTATTCCGTTTCTCCAGAGATGCTGCCTGACCCGCTGTGGCAAATGAATCATCCTTCCACAACCAGCGAACAATCCTGAACTACTATCCACCTCGTCAGTTACCCTCGGACTATCTTTGATCGGACTTTGCTGGCTTTACCTTGCACTAAACGTTATTCCCTTATCATGTATCTGTACACTGTGGATGGCTCGATTGTAATCATGTCTTTCTGCGGACTTGTTAGCACGCAACAAAAGCTTTTCACTGTACCTCGGTACTTGTGATAGTAAACTAAACTGAAACTGAAATTGAATTACTCCAGCATTTTGTGTCTGTCACCAGTCTCGATATATTGGGGGGAAGAAACTTTCAGTGGCGATGGTACAGATTGCTCAGAGTATTCCAGAGGAACCATTTGGTTGGGGAGATGATAAATCAATGGAGCATCCACATATCAGCAGTATAATAATAAAGTGTCCAAGTAAATGGGTTTAAACGTTTCTAAATAAACTTCTTAGTGATGGGAAGTAGATCAATTATTCAATTTGTCTCGTTTCAATATTTTGAATAATAGGCTTTTGAAAGTCGCAGGGCTCTATTTACATCACAGCCTCAGGGTTAGATCATCATTACATCCCCAGGCCCCTGGCACTCTGCAATCTGTTTAGACATGGTGATTTGGAGCCTAATGAGACTGTTCGAAAACAGATGTGAATTTACAATGGACAAACACATGGGGATGGGCTGGTGGCTGAGGTTTCCTCTCCAGCTGGAAGGAGAGATGAGCAATAAGCTGAGCAGGGCAGAGTGGTATTTTTTACCAAAAATCATTTAAATCAATTATTTACAAAAATGATATGCACAGTACTGCACAGTAGGGCGGTGGAGGCAGGTTCTCTGGATACTTTCAAGACAGAGCTAGATAGGGCTCTTAAAGATAGCGGAGTCAGGTGATATGGGGCGAAGGCAGGAATGGGGTACTGATTGTGGATGATCAGCCATGATCACGTTGACTGGCTGATCCTGGCCAGAAGGGCTGAAAAGCCTACTCCTGCACCTATTGTCTATTGTCTATAAACAATCCAACCACCATAATACAGGGTAAAGCAAATATTCTTGAATTAAATTACTAATCCCCATCCTTATTGAGGACACATTCGACCCCCCCCCCCCCTGCGGTGCCCAATGGTCCCGGAAATCCCCCAGGGTGCCCGTGGACAGCGCCTAGTCCCTCTCTAGTACCACCCGGGCACGGACATGACCCCAGCAAAGGGGCAGAGCGTGGCAGAGTGTGGGTGAACCAGCAGCTTGCTCCAGCTGACTGTTACTGCCACTGGGCTATTCACTGCAGAAGGGCATTTCGCTCTGGTAGTCACATCCGTGTGCACAGCGACAGGCCACTGCATCGCCCCCTGCACCCAGTGACAGACGCGCGCAGTTCAGTTTCAGTTTATTGTCACGTGTACAGAGGTACAGTGAAAAACTTTTGTTTCGTGCTATCCCAGACAGCGGAAAGACTATACATGATTGCAATGGAGCCATTCAGTGTATAGATGTACAATAATGGAATAACATTTAGACCAAGGTAAAGCCAGTAAAGTCTGATCAAAGCTAGTCCGAGGGTCACCAATGAAGTAGTTAGTAGTTCAGCACTAGTCTCTAGTTGTGTTAGGATGGTTCTGTTGCCTGATAACAGTTGAGAAGAAACTGTCCCTGAATCTGGAGGTGTGCGTTTTCACACTTCTATACATTTTGCCTGATGGGAGAGGGGAGAAGAGGCTCCCGATGTTGAAGCCCCCGCGAACGGGCCGATTGAAGCCCCACGGTTTGGGGCGAACTAAATTGTGTCCCGCCCCCCCATGATTTGAGAATGATTTCCGTGCCTGGTGGGTACGAATGACACTGCGTCAGCCTCTAACTGGGTACAGAGGGAGCTGTGCCAGTCTATCACCTGGCGCTGGATACTGGATACTGGATACAGAGGAAACTGCCCATGATAGCCACTGGAGAGAGAGCACACTGCGTATGTAGGAAATTTCACCAGTGTGCCTAGATACAGGCACATTGGATGCACCATTGAAAGCATTTTATCGCGATGTATCACAGCTTGGTTTGAGAACAGCTCCATCCAAGACCGCAAGAAATTGCAGTAAATTGTGGACGCAGCCCAGACCATCACACAAACCAACCTCCCTTCCATTGACTCGATTAATACCCCACGCTGCCTCGGCAAGGCCAGCAGCATAATCAAGGATGAGTCTCACCCTGGCCAGGGTGAGACTCATCATTATGCAGCTCCCTCTGTACCCAGTTAGAGGCTGACGCAGTGTCATTCGTACCCACCAGGCACGGAAATCATTCTCAAATCATGGGGGGGGGACACAATTTAGTTCGCCCCAAACCGTGGGGCTTCAATCGGCCCGTTCGCGGGGGCTTCAACATCGGGAGCCTCGATCGCCTCGACGCATCAATTTGACTGCGGGGCGGTGGAAGATCCCACGGCCGGCCTAGCTGGGCCGGCGATGAAAAGCCCCGCCAACGGGCCGATTCAAGCTCCGCTCTATGATCTTTGTTCCATGGACGTCTCCCTCTTCCAATCACCGCGCTCTATACTCAGTCCCACCCCCCCTACTTCCGCCTCTGACTGACACCTTCCTCCTTCAATGATTGTGCTGAATCATCATGTCCCGCCCACTGCTTGCTGACCGACGAGTCTCTCGTCCAATCGGCGCCCTCGATCATCAGTCCCACCCCCACTGCCTCGCGGAAAGCGGAGATTTTTAATAGAATTTTAAAACACAGATTACAAATCATGGGCGGGGGATCGTTCCCCTCGTCTCATAACATGGGGGGGGGGGGGGCGGGGCGTGTCCCCCCTGTCCTCTCCCGGGATTTCCGCCCCGGCCCTCTGACAGATGGGCACAGTTTACTCTGTATCCAGTGAGGGTGATGCGGTGCTCTCTACCCAGTGATAGTCGGGTGCTGGTTCTCTCTGTATCCAATGACAATTGGGCACAGTGTCCTCTGTACCCAGTGACCACCAGGGCAGCTTTCTGTGTACCCAGTGTCAGAGGGGGTGGAGTGTGTGCTGTATGCATGGACAGATGGGTGCAGTGCCCTGTGTATCTGGTGACAGGCTGATGAAGTTTCCTATATGCCCAGTGTTAGAGAGATAGAAACATAGCAAGTAGGTACAGGAGCAGGCCATTCGGCCCTTCGAGCCAACACCGCCATTCAATATGATCATGGCTGATCATCCAACTCAGTATCCCGTACCTGCCTTCTCTCCATACCCTCTGATCCCCTTAGCCACAAGGGCCACATCTAACTCCCTCTTAAATATAGCCAATGAACTGGCCTTGACTACCCTCTGTGGCAGAGAGTTCCAGAGATTCACCACTCTCTGTGTGAAAAAAGGATTTCCCCCTTATCCTTAAGCTGTGACCCCTTGTCCTGGACTTCCCCAACATTGGGAGCAATCTTCCTGCATCTAGTCTGTCCAACCCCTTAAGAATTTTATAAGTTTCTATAAGATCCCCTCTCAATCTCCTAAATTCTAGAGAGTATAAACCAAGTCTATCCAGTCTTTCTTCATAAGACAGTCCTGACATCCCAGGAATCAGTCTGGTGAACCTTCTCTGCACTCCCTCTATGGCAATAATGTCCTTCCTCAGATTTGGAGACCAAAACTGTACACAATACTCCAGGTGTGGTCTCACCAAGACCCTGTACAACTGCAGTAGAACCTCCCTGCTCCTATACTCAAATCCTTTTGCTATGAAAGCTAACATACCATTCGCTTTCTTCACTGCCTGCTGCACCTGCATGCCCACTTTCAATGACTGGTGTACCATGACACCCAGGTCTCGCTGCATCTCCCCTTTTCCTAGTCGGCCACCATTTAGATAATAGTCTGCTTTCCTGTTTTTGCCACCAAAATGGATAACCTCACATTTATCCACATTATACTGCATCTGGCAAACATTTGCCCACTCACCCAGCCTATCCAAGTCACCTTGCAGTCTCCTAGCATCCTCTTCACAGCTAACACTGCCCCCCAGCTTAGTGTCATCCGCAAACTTGGAGATATTGCCTTCAATTCCCTCATCCAGATCATTAATATATATTGTAAATAGCTGGGGTCCCAGCACTGAGCCTTGCGGTACCCCACTAGTCACTGCCTGCCATTGTGAAAAGGACCCGTTTACTCCTACTCTTTGCTTCCTGTTTGCCAGCCAGTTCTCTATCCACATCAATACTGAACCCCCAATGCCGTGTGCTTTAAGACAGCACCCACAGTTTTGTAAAGACACCCCATTGACTCAAGCCTCTCTCCTTACCTCACCGCAACCCCTCCCTCCCACCTCCTGCAAACGGCATGCAGCATCTGTTAGTCCAGCGAGGAATTGCTGGGAGGAGAAAATGTGCTTTTGTTTAAAATAACTTTAAAGGGAAAGAGAGGCCAATAATTCGAAGGATATTCAGGAAGCATCTGGTACTTTGCTCCACTGGATACTTCAAAAACAGAAAATAAAATCATTATGCATATTGTCGGAAAGAGTCATTTCAATATGTTTGGCGAATCGTTCGAACTCCTGCCCCTTTGCACAGAACTCTGAGCGGGGTTACGGGAATACAGGACTTGCTCAGCAAGTCCTTACTTTGATTTTTAAATACTTTGAAGATTTCCACCCTATCTTTGTTTCAACACCTCAACTTGAGGTAATACGAGTCAAGGATTTGCAGGTTGGCCAGATAGCTTCCATGTATGGGGTGCTTGCACTCAGACTCAAACCCTTCACTGATCCACACCATTGTTACAGAAACCCGGATGCTGGTTTACACAAAGTAAGGTCCACCTTGCAGAAAATAAAATGGCTGCTGGGTTTAGTTTCTGCTAACTCTGACGTAGAAACCAGAGCATCAGGAGAACTCCTTGTTGTTCCTTAATAATGCCCCTGTCCCACTTAGGAAACCTGAACAGAAACATCTGGAGACTTTGCGCCCCACCCAAGGTTTCCGTGCGGTTCCCGGAGGTTTTTGTCAGTCTCCCTACCTGCTTCCACTACCCTCAACAACTTTACATTTGACTCCTCCCATTTCCTCCAAACACAAGGCGTAGCTATGGGCACACGCATGGGCCCCAGCTACGCCTGCCTCTTTGTCGGGTACGTTGAACAATCCTTGTTCGAGACGTACCAGGGCCCCATCCCCGACCTCTACCTCCGTTACATTGACGACTGCTTTGGTGCCACCTCCTGCACCTACACACAACTGACTGACTTCATCCACTTCACCACCAACTTTCATCCGGCACTCCAATACACCTGGACGATTTCCGACACTTCCCTACCATTCCTTGACCTCACCATCTCCATCGCAGGGGACAGACTCCTGACCGACATACATTACAAACCCACTGACTCACATGGCTATCTGGACTACACGTCTTCCCACTCTGCCCCCTGTAAAGACTCCATCCCCTACTCCCAATTCCTCTGCCTACGCCGCATCTGTTCCCAGGATGAGACATTTCATACCAGGGCATCGGAAATGTCCTCGTTCTTCAGGGAACGGGGATTCCCCCCCGCCACCATAGATGAGGCTCACACCAGGGTCTCATCCATACTCCGTAACACTGCTCTCTCTCCCCATCCCCGCACACTGCAACAAGGGCAGAGTCCCTCTGGTCCTCACCTTTCACCCCACCAGCCGGCAAATACAACACATAATCCTCCGCCATTTCCGCCACCTCCAACATGACCCCACCACTCGCCACATCTTCCCATCTCCCCCCATGTCTGCCTTCCGCAAAGACCGCTCCCTCCGCAACTCCCTCGTCAATTCTTCCCTTCCCTCCCGCACCACCCCTCTCCCCGGGCACTTTCCGTTGCAACCGCAAGAAATGCAACACCTGTCCCTTCACCTCCCCCCTCGACTCCATTCAAGGTCCCAAGCAGTCGTTCCAGGTGCGACAAAGGTTCACCTGTATCTCCTCCAACCTCATCTACTGCATCCGCTGCTCTAGATGTCAGCTGATTTACATCGGTGAGACCAAGCGTAGGTTGGGCGATCGTTTCGCCGAACACCTCCGCTCAGTCCGCAATAACCTACCTGACCTCCCGGTGGCTCAGCACTTCAACTCCCCCTCCCATTCCCAATCCGACCTCTCTGTCCTGGGTCTCCTCCATTGCCAGAGTGAGCAACAGCGGAAATTGGAGGAACAGCACCTCATATTCCGTCTGGGGACCTTGCGTCCTTATGGCATTAACATTGAATTCCCCCAATTTGGCTAGCCCTTGCTGTCTCCTCCCCTTCCTTAACCCTCTAGCTGTCTCCTCCCACCCTCCCATCCGCCCGCCCTCGGGCTCCTCCTCCTCCTCCCCTTTTCCTTCTTTCTTTCCCCCCCCCACCCCCCATCAGTCTGAAGAAGGGTTTCGGCCCGAAACGACGCCTATTTCCTTCGCTCCATAGATGCTGCTGCACCCGCTGAGTTTCCCCAGCAATTTTGTGTACCTTCCACTACCTGCAACCTCCGGCAACCACCTGCAACCTTCGGGAACCGCATGGAAACCTTGGGTGGGGCACAAAGTCTCCAGAGGTTTCTGTTCAGGTTTCCTAAGTGGGACAGGGGCATACAAACACTCGAGATCCCATACACCTGATAAGAGTTAGAAGATGACAATAGAATGGAAGAACACAAATGAAGAGGAGTAGGAGCAGGCCTCTCGGCCCCTCAAGCCTGCTCTGGCAATTCAATATAATCATGGCTGATCTAAACTGGCCTTAACTCCAATTCTGTGCCAGTTCCCCATGACCCTCAATAGTTCTATTGGTCTAAACCCCGCATACATCTGGGGTATAGAATTCCAGGAACTCACTACCCTCTGTGAATAGTAATTTATACGTACCTCCATTTTATCTGTTATTTTATAATTATGTCCCTTTATTTGTGACTTTTATTCCTTTAGGCTCAACTGTTGACATTTGCCATGCTCTGTTCCAACTCACTGGGGCTCAGGTTCCTGTACTCCCTTTCATCTCACTAGGACCACTGTTCCCACATTCATTTGCTCTCACCAGAGCCTTGGTTGCCACACTGCCTTTCAACTGGCTGAGGCTCCGCTTCCAACGTTCCCATTAAACTCACCACCACCAGTTCCTGCTCTTGCTTTAATCTTACTGGATTCACTGGAAAATTCAGTAAGATACGGTTTAACATTTTTAAAAAGTGTATTTAAAAATGTGTTTGCAGAGTGACATCCAACAGAAGGGCATCAATGTACCCAATATATTCGGCAATGAAGACATCTCATATACCTTCTTGGACATAAATGCTGGAGAAACTCAGCATCTATGGAGCGAATGAAATAGGCAACGTATCGGGTCGAACCCCTTCTTCAGATATTTTTAGGCATCTGATGTTCCATCTTAAACACTTAATCATATACCTACTTCACTACTTTGTCTGTCTGGCACTTTCAGCGATCTGTATATTTGTACTGCAAGATCTCACTGTTCAATAAAAAAATCCTTCTGCTATTTACTGTGTATGTACAGGCCTGGTTCAAGTCTGGTTGAAGAGGTCATGGGTTATGGGGCGAAGGGTGGGAGAATATGGTTGAGAGGGAAAGATAGATTAGCCATGATTAAATGGCAGAGTAGACTTGATGGGCTGAATGGACTAATTCTGCTACTATGACTTATGAACTTATGAACTTTTTGAAGTTCCCAAAAAGCATCACTTTGCAACGGGCTGAGTAGAGGCCAGAACTGTTCCCTATTCATTTGGGTTAAAAGTCAAAGACTTTGTTACATTTGTGGCTCCACATCACGCTCTGTGATCCATGATTAAACGTGTCCTTCTAACTTAACCCAACTTGGTCGCTGAGGTGATGGATAGTGTTGTTCAGTGTTCAAGATCCTCATATCATTCAGAAGGAAAGGAGACAGGCACAAAGTGCTGGAGTAACTCAATGGGTCAGGCAGCATCTCTGGAGAAAAAGAATAGGTGACGTATCATGTTCTTCTTCTTCTTGCGTATGGCGTGCACAGCCTAAAGTTGTAGGACAACTTGTTCTATTTGACCTTACTTGATTGTGTACGCCAGTTTGATTGCATTTGTCGAAACAGGGCGGACCACGTGAAGGTTGCAATCTCCCACCCCCGTATCGTGTTGAGATCCTTCTTCAGAGATGCTGCCTGACCCGCTGAGTTACTCCAACATTTTGTGTCTGTTTTCGGTGCAAACCAGCATCTGCAGTTCCTTCGTACGCAGAAGGAAAGGAGAGTCAGGGCCAAGTGATGGATGAGTACCAAGACTGAGGTTTACAAGGAAATAACAAAATCTTTGCACTCACCTGGCCTCAGTGTTTCTCTAATCATTTTACAGCAATGATGTACATATGTTTTTCTTGAGGCAGGAAACACGAGAGACAATTTATAGACGTGGAACTCCCTGATGGCCTGGGGCTAATCTATTTTGTTGATGTAACTGAGGATTAAAAAATTGCTTGGGTCCTGGCGAGATCTTCCCCTCTTCTGTTTCAATAGGGATGCAGCATTTCTGTTCCATCCAGTCGAGACAGTGGGGTACCATGATTTATAGGCAGCAGCGCGGCACTCTCTTTCTGCAAGGCCGTAGATTTTATGGAGATTACAGAGAAGGAACTGAATGGTGCATATGTTTCGGATCTTGAGAGCAAAGCATGACCATGGGAATCTCCGTGGATAGTTTGCAGCAAATGGAGTTGTTCCGGATTGAAGTCTCCAGGCTGCCATGACACTGAGAGGCAAAGGGGTCGTCTGGACTGAGGTTTGATCCACTGGCTGGTGACCCAAGCTTCCACACACTATACATTCCGTCGGGCAGCAATTATTCCATATTGTGAGCCAACTCTTGTTAACTTCACAGAGATGATCATGTTACATTCTTCAAACTTATCTGCATGTCCCTTGAGTTTAGAAGGATGAGGGGGACCTCGTTGAAGCTTACCGAATAGCAAAAGGCCTGGATAGAGTGGATGTGGAGGGGATGTTTCCACTAGTGGGAGAGTCCAGAACCAGAGGGCACAGCTTCAGAATAAGAGGACGTACCTTTAGGAAGGAGATGAGGAAGAATTTATTTCATTAAAGGGTGGTGAATCTGTGGAATTCATTGCCACAGACGGCTGCAGAGGCCATCATTGGGTATTTTTAAGGCGGAGATTGACGGATCCTTGTTTAGGGTTAAGGGTGTCAGGGGGCAGGGGTAGGAGAATGGGGATAAGAGGGAATGAGAGACTACGCTGTGTCGCAGAGACAAACACCAGCACCATAAGGAGAGAGAGAAGGGGGCTCGACGACTACCAACCGCCGCCAGTCTCCACTGCCCAAGGTGTGTGGATTGCGGATCGGCCTCTACAGACATCTGCGGACCCACACGTGGACGACCCTATGGAGAGGAGAGGACAGTCATACCTGTTTCGAGTGACCGCTGATGATGGTGATGGAGCCCTGGTAAGGCTTCCCACCCTACTTCCCTACATTAAACTCTTCTCCACATATCAACCATTCCTCAGCCCACCTGATCAAGATCCTGCTGCAATTCTTTGACAACCAAAAAAGTGTTGTGCTGAACATTGACAAAATGGAGCAAATCGTAAGCATCTGTTTGGTGGAATCAACCTGGAACTGTCACCTTTACCCCTTCCACAGTTTTAGAAAAAGATGCTTTGCACCAAAGATGAACCACAGCTTGATAGACACAAAATGCTGGAGTAACTCAGCGGGTCAGGCAGCGTCCCTGGAGAGAAGGAAGAGGTGAAGTTTCAGGTCGAGCCCCTTCATCAGACTGTCAGGGGACATGGAAAGTAGAGGCAAGAATAGATACAAGGAACAAATAAATGAAAGGTATGCAAAAGGACAAATCAAAGCCCACAACGATGATCAAGGAATTGTGGAGCCCACAATGGTCCATTGTTGGCTGTGGAGAAGGTGATAACGAGTGGATACAAACAGTGAAACTCAGCAGGATGACGGTGACACCAGTAGGACAACAAGGGGTAGGGGAGGGATGGCAAGAGAAGGGGTGGAAGGGTTACTTGAAGTTAGAAAAATCAATATTCATACTGTTGGGTTATAAGATGTGCAAACAAAATATGAGGTGCAAGATTCTGTTATAATATTTGGGCCTCTTACCCTGTGAGAATGCAACCAGAGAGTTTAGTTTAGAGATACAGCGCGGAAACAGGCCCTTTGGCCCACCGAGTCCGCACCGACCACCGATCCCCACACATTAACACTATCCTACACGCACGAGGGACATTTTATGGGCGGAAACCGAAGGTCTTGGAAAAAAACCCCATGCTGGTCACGGGGAGAACGTACAAACTTCGTACAGACAGCACCGGTAGTCAGGATCGAACCCGGGTCTCTGGTGCTTGTAAGGCAGCAACTTTACCGCTGCACCACCGTGTCGCCCACGTGTCAGGTTGGAACAAGACAGAGCATTTGAGTTTCTTTCTCTACTGATGATTGCTGTTGACTTGAAGAATGTGGTTGTCATGGAGTTTCACCAGGATGTTGGTGTGTACGAGGCCTATAGTTGTAGAGAGAGATTGGAACCCTGGGCTTGTTTTACCTGGAGCTAAGGAGGCGGAGGTGTGACCTGATAGAAGTCTGTAAGACCGTGGGAGATGTGGGTCGCACATAGTCAGAATCTTTTTTCTCATGGTCAGAATGTTAAATACAAGAGGGCATAGGTTTCAGGTGAGAAGGAGGAGATTTAAAGAGGACCTGAGGGAAAGTTTTTATTCATATCTGGAATTCAAGATTCAAGATTCAAGAGAGTTTATTGTTATGTGTCCCAGATAGGACAATTCAATTCTGGCTTTGCTTCAGCACAACAGAATATAGTAGGCATTAATAAATACAGAACAGATCAGTGTGACCATAGACCATTGAATATATATATACACACATAAATAAGCAGATAAAGTGCAATGGACTATTAATGTTCAGAGTTTTGTTTAATAGCCTGATGGCTGTGTGGAAGAATTCACTGCCAGAGGAGATGGTGGACTCAAACACAATCACCATGTTTAGACAGGCAAATAGTTAAGGAATAAAAGATTTATTTACCATGTGCAGACAAAAAAGAATAAGTAGAAATGGGCAAAATGGTTAGCATGGACATGATGGGCCAAAGACCTGTTTCTATGACTTATTCAATATATCTAAACTCCTTTCACCAAAACACAAATTGGTGGGGAGACTCAACAGGTCAGGCAGCATCTGTGGAGGGAATAGACAGATGATCTTTTGGGTCGGAACTCTTCTTATAACCATATAACCATATAACAATTACAGCACGGAAACAGGCCATCTCGGCCCTTCTAGTCCGTGCCGAATACTTACTCTCAACTAGTCCCATCTACCTGCACTCAGACCATAACCCTCCATTCCTATCCCGTCCATATACCTATCCAATTTATTTTTAAATGATAAAAACGAACCTGCCTCCACCTTCTTCAGACTTGAAACATGGTGAGGCACGGTGGCGCATCAGTAGAGTTGCTGCCTCACAGTGTCAGAGACCCAGGCTCAATTCTGATTAAGGGTGCGTTTTGTACGGAGTTTGCACATTCTCCCTGTGACCGTCTGGATTTTCTCCGGGTGTTCCAGTTTCCTCCCACACCCCAAAGACACAGGTTTGTAGATTAATTGGCTTCTGTAAATTGTAAATTGTCCCTAAGGTGTAGGATAGTGCTAGTGTACGGGGATCACTGGCCGGCATGGGCTTGATGGGCCAAAGGGCCTGTTTCCATGCTGTATCTCTAAAAATCTACGGCCGTCTGTCCATTCCCTCCACAGATACTGCCTGACCTGCAGAATTCCCCCAGCACTTTGTGCTTTGCTCTAGATTTCAGCATCTTAGTTTAGTTTAGTGATTTAGTTTAGAGATACAGCACAGAAACAGGCCCTTTGGCCCACTGGGTCCGCACCGACCAGCAACCCCCGCACACCGACACCATCTTACACACACCAGGGACAATATACACTTATACCAAGCCAATTCACCTATATACCTGTACATCCTTGAAGTATGGGAGGAAACCGAAGATCTTGGAGAAAACCCAGGCAGGTCACGGGGAGAACGTTCAAACTCCATACAGACAGCACCTGTGGTCAGGACCAACCCGGGTCTCTGGCGCAGCAAGTGATGTAAGGCAGCAACTCTACCGCTGCGCCACCGTGCTGCACCAGCAGTCTCTTGAGTCTCCCTTAAACTGAATTCCATCGAGACCAGACACAAAATGCTGGAGTAACTCAGCGGGACAGGCAGCATCTCTGGAGAGACGGAATGGGTGACGTTTCGGGTCTTCACCCCTTGGATAGGAGAGAAGACTTGCAGTGTTGCCGAGCTGTTTGCTGAGGAACAAACTGATCTCTGCCGCAGACTTTGCTAAATGAAGCTGGGACCTTGTAGCTAAAACAGCACTTTGATATACCGTGCCATTATCTTGATGGTGGCCATTAACAAGGCCTTGACGAGATTTTGCGCTGTAATACCTGGCACCACACTCAAAAGCACCGAGGAGTCAAACTATTCAGCCTAATCTCTTATTAATACACAGTGAACAACGGCAAGAAGGAATAACATGATCACTGAGGCCCACTTGACATTGATGAATGACTGCTAGCAACTGCAGGAGCCATAAGACTAGCAGGTCAGAGGGCACAATTCATGCTCAATGCTCCCTGTAGATTCTTAAAGAAGGTCAAAGCCACAAGGGTAATTCCATTCTCTGAAATGAGATACAGACGGATGTTTCTTCACTTTCCTGGGAATGCTGGCTCCGAACGCTGTCTTTTCAGATCACCAGAACCAGCACCCCATTCATAACCCGACACTCGTTCACCTTTAAACTCACTTCTCTTCAGAGTTAGACACAAAACGTTGGAGTAACTCAGCGGCTCAGGCAACATCTCTGGATAGAAGGAATGGGTAGCGTTGCGGGTCGAGACCCTTCCTCAGATTCTAACTCAAGAGTCTGAGGACGGCACGTCAAATTCGCAGACCCCATCTTTCATATTTTCAGCAAGGCTTCTTGTCGAAATAGCTCTTCGAACAGCTGATCCCCTCCTCAAATAAAAATCTCAGGCTGTATCTCATAAATATGTGAGTAGCTGTTACATACAACACCTCATTGCTATAACTTATGCAAGGATTTAAATCAACTCAGACACTTAACGTGTAGGAAGGAACTGCTGGTTTAAACCAAAGATAGACACAAAAAGCTGGAGTAACTCAGCAGGACAGGCAGCATCTTTGGAGTAAAGGAATAGGAGACATCTCAGGTTAAAACCCTTATTCAGACTGAGAGTCAGGGGAAAGGGAAACGATAGACATAGACGGTGATATATAGCGATATAGAACAAATGAATGAAAGATAGGCAAAAAAGTAAATGTTTGCATATCATTCATATCTTTCATTCACTTGTTCTATATCTCTCCATCATTGTTCTATATCTCTCTATATATCCGGCTATATCGCAAAATCGTAACTGGTAAGCATTTAATGCAAAGGTAGGTCTATGATGATGTTGTAGAGAGCTTCAAGGGATATATGGTCCTGTAGAGGGGATAGGAATAGAGAGGGAATGGTCTTCTTCCGGGTTGAATATAGGCACAGCGTGCTAGAGTAACTCACTGGGTCAGGCAGCATCTCTGGAGAAAAAGGATGGGTGATGTTTTGGGTCAGGACCCTTCTTCAGACTGCAAGTAAAGGGGAGGGAACTGAATGAATGAATGAATTAATAGTAAGATTAAACGAGAACTTACCAGTTTGAAGTTTGATCTTTATTTTATGAGGAGTAACGTTGAGGGATTACGTGAAGACCCCGTCCAGTACGCATGCGTGTCAATCTTCAAAGCAGCGGTGTGAAATCACAGATAACAGTTATTGAACTGAACATAGTAAGATAAGAGAACCATAATACCAGTTGAACTTTATGATAGAGGGCTGGGCGTGGAGGGCACGTAATCCCTCAACGTTACTCCTCATAAAATAAAGATCAAACTTCAAACTGGTAAATTCTCGTTTAATCTTACTATTTTACTTCGGAGTCACGTGAGTGACTACGTGAAGATTTTAAAGCTCTGTGATTTCATGCCGTGGAACCGAGTCCAGGCGTCATACACTGCATCAGTAGGCCAATGATGAGTGAACATTAAGAATGCATTCAGACATGACATAGATATAGACATGTTGATGCTATTAATGAATAATAGTGGCAATAGTCAACCTGGAGGAAGTATGAACCATATCTAACATAGAGTTGGCAAATACCCCTGATCTGGCAATAGGTTTATTCTGAATATTTGGACAGATCAATAGTTTGACGTGGTCCATCCCTGCTGCTGAGGTATAGCAGTCCTGGTGGAGTGAGACTCAATGTCAATGTACACTCCTGTATATGCCAGACCCATATAACCATCTGGAGAAGGTTCGCAGTGATTCCTTCTAACAAGATTTTATGCAACTAATAATATTGCTGTCAGCCTATAAGGCTCTTAGGAACCTTGACATACTGGTGTAGATGCGTGATCACACGCAACCCAAGGTCCATGGGATATGCAACTCTAGTTTGGTCTTATGTCCCTGTCTAATCTGCTTGATTAATCATAAACAAAACATGTTATTATAGCCCGCAGATATGATCATCCTATCCAGTGTTGCAATGACTGGACCCATAGCACTGTACTCAGTGCCATGGCGTAATCACTAGTACGTGAGTATGACCATGGACAGGGATGTTGCTGGTGCCCATCGGTGAAGTGACGTAGTACAATGTTAACAACCCATATCTCTGCGTCCCTAAGCCTGGGAGGTTTTAAGGTGACGATACCTTCATATTCTAGATGTCAGAGGGTGAGTGGTTTATGTTCTCAGCACCCAAATGATGAGGAGGTACTTAAGGCACAGTAATGGAATATTAATTTAATGTTATAATCCGATAAAACTCAATTTGTGTCAGTCATCCGTGCCGAGTTAAACGTAAGGAAGCATAAACAATGCTTCCCATCTCCTATGCAGATTGCTGCTATTTGGTGCTATCCCTGCAATCTGTAGTGAGCACTCCTAATGCTGATGGTTTGACAACCCGAGCCGCAGAAACGATCTCTCAGAGTCTGTAAGTCTATGAATTGATTATATCATGCAGAGGATGGTTTCAACATCACAACTGAACCAGCATCTTTTTATCCGGAATTAACCATGTTTTATGTTCATTCTTCGCCTCAGCGTGAGCCATAGGTATATAACCCAGGCAGGCACTATGAAAACCCGGAAGCGGGAATCTTGCTGAATTTTGCAAAACCCGTCTATTGAGGCCAAATAGAAGAAGACATAAAAGAACATTCCTTCCTAGTGTAGCGAGAATGCACCCTTCGCCACAGTATGCCTCGTTCACTGTTGATTGAACCTGGATGCAAGCAACTCAATAGTTAGTGTTCCATCGATCCACATTGTCATTAAATACTTTGTGATCACACATTCATTCTGTATTGTCATTGATTTTGCATAATAATACACCAGTGCTAAATGCGGTTTGGTAAAACTATCACCGGATACTTTGATTTGATTATACCTTTGTGATTAACATATACCACCACCAAAGTGTATCACCTTGTACTTGTGCATGCAGTTTATGCATATCCACACACCCTTTAATGCACAGAATGCACCTGGTGTCCATTGGCAGTTGATACCATGATTGAACACTTGATAACTCATGCTAATCCCATTTGCCTCCGTAACTAGAGATGGTATTAGTAAATTACCCATCTTTGGGCAATAGCATCAGTTTGGAAATGACTGAAGATTTACGGATAAGAGGTTTTAGTGGAGCAAAGCTGTCCATCATTGTGACTTTGATTGTTTCAGCTAAAAATAGCAGAGGTCTAATTTTTTATTTTTTTTTGTCTCAGAGCTGATCCCAGACCAATAAATGGATGATTGTATCCCAATAATCAATAGTTTCAGTTGGTATCAACTTAATTTTAATTTAACTGGACGGGTGAGAACCAATTCCTCAAATATAGCTATGTATATATATCAAATATAAGGCTAATTTAGTAAAATACAGTATGTTCAATATCATCCAGATTGGCCATGCTACTGGTCTGAAGAAGGGTTTCGGCCCGAAACGTCGCCTATTTCCTTCGCTCCATAGATGCTGCTGCACCCGCTGAGTTTCCCCAGCAATTTTGTGTACCTGGCCATGCTACTTATTTGTTAGCTCTGTGCAGCCGAAGCACTGATAGTAGTGATTTGGTAAATAATCTGGAAACTGGAGTTAGCCCATTTTGCAACGCTACTGAGTGTATCGTTGCCTCATCCAGTTAAATTTCAAATATCTTCAACCCTGTGAGCGGAAATGATGACATGGAAGTTATTCAGAAAAGTCTATACTGCACATGCGGGTTGAGGCTGTTGACAATGATCAATCCACATCCCATTCTTGTGAGCCTTGTCTTGAAAGGCAACTCCAACCATACCCGTGTGCAGTATAAACTAATCTTGTGTTATCCCAAACCAGTGTAAATATTCAAACCAGTTTAATATTACCAACTTGTATCCGTGACAGGAGACATCATCGATGTGGTTCCATACCTTTATCCGAATGGGAGGACTTATGCAACCCGACCCAGGAGCTGCCTCAAACATGTGTGCATGATTTTACATCTGCTCCTGGGAGGTAGAGGAGCTTCCTTCCAGGAAGGCCGTTCTGGGCTGTGGCCTAAAAAAGGCCTTTGTCCTGGTTGTACGGCCTTCAAGCTTTCACCAGCTTCAGTTCATCGTGGTTTGCTGGTGGGTGTGTAGGGGTGCTGCCGTCGAAGATGTGAGGTCTTGCGTGATGATGTGGCCTTCCTGAACCCGACGGCCACTCGTCGAGCTCCTGCTGCTGGTAGTGTTGTTCCTGCACCCCCTGCACACTTGTGGTTTCTTCAGCCAAACCCCTGTCTTCAGAGTCAGCCCAGAAGTGACTCCTAATGCTCCCCTCAGTCGAGGGAGATGCATTATGCAGCCCTCAATAAGGTTCTGCCATGGGCGTCCCAGGACCCCCCTGGTGACTAGACTCCAATACCGGAGCATGTCACATTGGAGCTTCTGCTCCATCAACCGCTCCATGCGGGATATGCGATCACAGTTGCTCCCGCCGGCGGTGATTCTTCACAGCCCGACTCGTCCGAGTCTTCGGCTTGTCCAACTTCTGCTTGGCCTTCCCACCAGTCTGTTGTCGATTCCGACTGTGCAGGTGCCAGGTCAGAGACTGCTGATCAATAGCAATCCAGGTGCAGTCGACAGCTGCTGACTGCCCGCGATTCCGCAGTCCTCCGCAGTCAGTCTGGATGCGGTCCATTCCTGTAACATATTCTTACAAAATACCACAAAACGACATTCGAGTAAGGAATTTACCTGCATGTCCTTTTTAAACCTTCTGCTGCGGGTCAACGCTCCTCCCGAGCCTGGTCTCGTGGTCTGTTCCAGCTGGGGTCTGTGGTCCTTGTAGAAACACTTCCATTGCGGGTTATTTCTCCCCCGAGCTTTTTCTCTGCGGTCCCTTATAACAGGGCTTCTCCACGGTATTCCGCAGTCGGGGCTTTCTTTTCTTTCTTTCCCCCCCCCCCGGCGATCTGGGTATCCCCGCAGTAACTGCAGCCGGGATATCCCCGCGGTCCCTATAAAAGGGATAGCTGCGATTTACAAAGTCGGGGGGGGGGGGTATCCTGCTTCGGGGGGGGGTGGGGTATATGAAGCCGCTGGTGTAACTGCCAGCGGTACAGTAGGTGACTTACTGCCGTCCGCTCCTCGCATCCCGCAGTCTACGGAGCGGGTTCTCAGGTACCAATATGAAGCCGCTGGCTCGACCGCCAGCGGCTCGAAGGCGAATCCACCGCCGACCGCTCCCCGCTTCCCCCTGAGCGGGTTCTCCACCAATATGAAGCCACTGGTTCTACCGCCAGCGGCTCAAAGGTGAAATTGCCGTCGCTCGCTTCCCGCATTCCGCGGTCTTCCGAGCGCCTAGGTCCGTGGGCGGGATTCCCCGTGACCGGGGTTCCCTGAAGATCGTGACTGGGGTCTCCCCTCCGTCCCGACTTCGCCCCGGACTTTTAGCAGGACCTCTAAGTAGAGGTTCCTGCAAGAAGATTTAAGCCTGAAAGTTTTTAAAGAAACTTACCTCAGGTCTGTTGCTGGCAGGAGAATCACGTCCATCCTGCCAGTCGTCACGCAATGCGATAGACGATATGACACCCATGCGTTCTGGACGGGGTCTTCACGTAGTCACTCACGTGACTCCGAAGTAAAATGAATACTTTATTGTCACATGTGCGAGTCACGGTGAAATTCTTTGCTTGCACACCCAAGGTATGTAAATAGTCGCTGCATAAAGGGCGCTTACAATGTTACAAAATATCCAGCGCCAAGTCCCCCTTGTTCTTCCCCCCCCCCTCCCCCTCTCCTCTCCCCCCTCCCCCACGCCAGGCCCCCTTTGTTCTCCCCCTACCCCCTCCCCCCTCCCCCACGCCAGCCCCCCCTTGTTCTTCGCCCCTTCTCCCTCTCCCATACCAGGCCCCCTCTCGCAGCACCCCCACTGACCATGACTGATCCAGATATAATGACCACCAACAACAGGTCACCACACTGGGACTGGTGCCACCTAAATGGGGAGAGAATCCAGAAATCAGAGGTGCAAAAGGACCGGGGAGTGCTGGCGCAGGATTCCTCAAAAGTAAATTTTCAAGTCAACGGTAATAAGGAAAGTAAATGACATGCTAGCATTTATTTTGAAAGGACTAGAATATAAAAACAGGAATGTATTGCTGAGGCTTTATAAGGCACAGGTCAGCCATATTTGGAGTATTGTGAGCAGTTTGGGCCCCTTATCTGAGAAAGGATGTGCTGGCTCTGGAGAGGGTCCAGAGGAGGTTTACGAGAGGGATGATTGAGTTAACATATGAAGAATGTTTGAAGAATGTTTGAAGTCACTGGGCCTGTACTGGCTGGAGTTTACAAGGATGAGGGGACGACTTCATTGAAACTTACCGAATAGTGAAAGGCCTGGATAGAGAGGATGTGGAGAAGATGTTTCCACTAGTGGGAGAGTCTAAGACCAGAGGGCACAGCCTCAGAGTAAAAGGACGTTCCTTTAGAAGATGAGGAGGAACCACTTTGGTCTGAGGGTGGTGAATCTGTTAAATCAATGCAACAGAAGGCTCTGTAGGCCATCAATTGATATTTTTAAGGTGTAGATTGATCGGTTCTTCATTAGTACGGGGGTGAGGGGTTATGGGAAAAAGGCAGGACACTGGGGTTGAGATGGAAAGATATGAATGGCGGAGTAGACTTGATGGGCCGATGGCCTAATTCTGCTCCTATGACATGAACTTATGAACACCCAATGTCATGCACCACTTACCCGACATTGTGGTCAGAGGGATGTGTTGTTGATCCATGTATTGCTCACTGCCACCCATTTAAGACACGGCTTCATTTGGTTGGCATTGTGGCTCAGCAATAGAATTCCTGCCTTCCAGCGCCAGAGACCCGGGTTCGATCCTGACAATGGGCGCTGTCTGTATCCAGTCTCCCCGTGACCTGCGTAGGTTTTCTCCTGGAGCTCCAGTTTCCTCCCACACTCCAAAGGCGTGCAGGTATGTACAGTAGGTTAATTGGCTTTGATAAAATTGTAAATTATCCTTCGTGTGTACTTGGGTATGGGGTGATCGCAGGGCAGCGCGGACTCGGTGGGCTGAAGGGCCTGTTTCCACGCTGTATCTCTAAAATCTAAAATCTAAAGTCATCATGTCATACAGCCCTTCAGCCCAACTCATCCATGCTGACCAGTTATCCATCTGAACCAGTCCCATTTGCCCATATTTGACACATCTCTCAAAACCTTTCCTGTCCACTCATCAGAAGGTTGATGCAATACATTTCGAAGCCATCCAGGACTAACAGCTCTTTTAATGACCACTTAATTCAACAGTTCAACAATGGAACACTATATGTTTTCTTGGATAAATGAAGAGTCAGCGATTCTTCAAAAACTCAACGCCACCCAGCTTAAAGCAGCTCCCTAGATTGGCACTCATCCATCACCCTAAATATTGACTCTCTTCACCACTGGTGCACAATGGGTGCAGTGTGTACCAGGTACAAAATGCACTCCAATCCTTGCCCAGGCTACTCTGACAACAACTCTCTAAACAACCTTGGAGGGCAAGGAAAGCCAACACATGGGAACACCAGTCTGAAGGTTCCCATCTAAGCCACACGCGATCCACACCTGGGCATACAATGCTGTTCCTTCATTATCTTTGGGTCCAGTCTATAAATCCTTTCCAATAGCACTTCAGGTCACCTTCCCCAGAAGTATTGCAGTGTTTATGTTATTTTATTTTATTTTAGTTTAGTTTAGAGATACAATGTGGAAACAGGTCCTTCAGCCCACCGAGTCCATGCCGACCAGCGATCTCCGCCCACTAGCTCTCTCACACTAGGGACAATTTACAATTGTTGCCAAAGGCAATTACCCTACAAACCTGAGGTAGACACAAAATGCTGGAGTAACTCAGCGGGTGAGGCAGCTTCTTTGAAGAAAAGGAATGGGTGACGTTTCGGGTCGAGACCCTTCTTCAGACTGAATGGGCGACGTTACGGGTCGAGACCCTTTGGGTCGAGACGTACAAACCTGTACCACTTTGGAGTTGAGATGAAACAGGAGAACCCAGAGAAAAGCCACGTGGTCACGGGGAGAACGTACAAACTCCATACAGACAGCAGCAGGATCGGACCCAGGTCTCTGGCGCTGTAAGGCAGCAGCTCTACTGCTTTACTTAATTTAAAACTTAAACAGAGATTCTCTTCATTATCTTCCACCATTCCTTCCACTGTGCTGATGGGTGCAATATATTTAAGATGCTCTACAGAACTTAACCAAGACTCTATAACTATGATGCGATGCGTCTTAAGGGGGAATGGTGGGGAGGTGAGCCTGTGAGATTCTGCTGCAGAATACCCTGCCTCCGATCCCATATCATGGTTAGTCCAGTCAAGTGCCTGGTAGAATTTGCTAGGGAGATTATCATTGCTCAGCATGACTGAGGTGTATGGGGACATTGCACTAGAGCAATGTTCCCATACATATTGTTTCAGTGCAACCCCAAGAACGTTGTGAATGGGGACTTCCAATTTATGCCTCATCATCACCATAAGACAATAAGACGTAGGGTTAGAATAAATCCCTTCAGCCCATTGAGTTTACTCTGCCATTCAATCATGGCTGATCTATCTTTCCCTCTCATCCCCATTCTTTGGTCTTCTTCCCGTAACTTTTGACACCTTTACTAATTAAGAGCCTATCAATCCCTGCTCCAAATATCCAATGACTGGGCATCCACAGCCGTCTGCGGCAATGAATTCCACAGATTCATTTGGCTTTGGCTTAATAACATCCTCCTCATTTCCATTCCGAAGGTACGTCCTTTCATTTTGACGCTGTGCCCTCTGGTTCTAGACTTTCCCATTACTGGAACTCTCTGCCACTTGCATCATTGTGTTGCCTTCATTGCCATTGCATCAAAATCCATGATCACCACACAGACTGCAGCCCGTCAAGAAGTTCAGACACTGCCACCTTGTTGGCCTTGCTCATGAGACAAGGGGTAAGGGACACAGTTAAAAGGAGATAGAGACGGACTGAGAGAGAGTGGTTGATAAATGCGGACAGTGATGCTGAGATATCGGGAAGAATCAACCGCATCTTTCTTCGTGCAGATAGAATTTCTTTTTGAAGTGTGCCAAGCAGCAAAAAATGAAACTACATCTGCAAGGGAGAACAATGAACAAAGGATGTCTCTTGTTCATCTCCTGGATCATTGCTCATCAGCTGAAAGCATCAGTCAAGAACTTTAAGCCATTGTGTCCAGCCTGGAAACCAGATGGCCTGATGGTTTTGTATTAAAATGGAGTCTGGTTTTAATTGCTCAGCAACTTCCTTTGCTTATTTTTTGGGGATAAGATTGTACGAGAAACATAACGCGGCATTGTTTTCATGTTAGAAGGAACTATGAACTCCATCACCGGGTCAGGGAGAGGGATATGGCTCAACACAAACTGGAATGCACAAGCTGAAATGGACTTTTTTGTCGGTGTTAATGGGCATCTTGTGCGATGATGTGAGGGTTTTTTTTTCTCAGATGCGGACATTAAAATTGCTGCAAGAAATATAGCAGTTTCTGCAATGCCCAGATCTGCAAAACCAGCCCAGCTTTGAGCAAAGCCGCATTTCAGGATCTGACTCAGGACCCCAGCACATACTCTAGGTGATATACTGGTGCAGAGATTAAGCATAGAGTCATAGAGTCATACAGCGTGGAAACAGGTTCTTCGGCCCAACTTGCCCCATCTACACTTGTCCACCTGCCTCGTTTAGCCCATATCACTCTGAACATATCCTATTCATGCACCTTCCCCAATGTTTTGTAAATGTTGTGATAATGCCTGCCTCAACTATCTCCTTCGGCAGCTCGTTCCAAATACCTACCACCCTTTGTGTAAAGGTTCCTATTAAATCTTTCCCCCCTCATCATAAACGGATGTCCTCAGGTTCTTGATTCCCTTACTCTGGGTAAAAGACTCTGTGCATTTGCCCTATCTATTCTCTTCATGATCTTATACACCTCTATGAGATCACCCCTCATCCTCCTGTGCTCCAAGGAATAAAGTCCTAGCCTGTTCAACCTCTCCCTATAGCCCAGGCCCCCGAGTCCTATCAACATCTTTGTAAATCTTCTCTGCGCCCTTTCCAGCTTGACAACATATAAGATGGTGACCAAAACCTGGCAACATCCTCATTAAACACGAGCCTCTTTCCCTGCAGGAGTTAAAAACAACCCACGGCAAACGAAGAGACCAATCTCCCAATGTCCTGCCCCATACGCCTGTCTCAATTAAAAATCCACCTTGTTCATAGGCTCCAGCCAACAGAATTGTTAACACTCACCCACAGAGTGGACCTCTGTACGCACATGGACAAACGCAGAAGTCCTGAATCTAAGTCCTGAAATCAATTGTTGTAGACACCCACCATGACTGTGGGAATGGACCTCTCGGTCTTTGAGCCAGTTACTAGGAAGATAGATAGGGAAGATAAGTGCAAAGTGCTGGAGTAACTCAGCGGGTGAGGCAGCATCTCTGGAGAAAAAGGATGGGTGATATTTCTGGAGGGGGACCTTTCCTCCATGAAGGGTCCCGACCTAAAACATCACCCATCCTTTTTCTCCAGAGATGTTGCCTGACCCGTTGAGTTACCCCAGCACTTTGTGTCTATTTTTGGTATAAACCAGCATCTGCAGTTCTTTGTTTCTACAAGAAAGTTAGGGATATATCGAGGCTGGGTTGGCGTCTGACTTTGAGGCCAATGAGCTGACTTGTATGTTTCTGTCACCCTTGTCTTCACAAGATGGCAGGCATGAATAGAAGGTGTTGTGGGGCAGCCACGGTGCATTTTGCATTGGTTAAGGAGTTCATAAGATCATGTGATAGGAGCAGAATTAGCCCATTTGACCTATCAAGTCTACTCCGCCATTCAATCATGGCTGATGTTTCTCTCCCTCCTAATCCCATTCTCCTGCCTTCTCCCCATAACCTCTGCCATCCATACTAATCAAGAATCTATCTATCTCTGCCTTAAATATATCCTTCTGTGGCAAAGAATTCCACAGATTCACCACGCTCTAAAGAAATTTTTCCTCATCTCCTTCCTAAAAAAATGTCCTTTGATTCTGTGGCTATGACCTCTAGTCCTTGACTCCCCCATTAGTGGAAACATCCTCTCCATGTGAGGGAAGGCACAAAGTCCAGTCCCCATCCCCTTGTCCACACATAGTCGGGCCTATTGAGGTCTCCGCAGTCGCCGCTACAGCGGTCCGATGTTTCAGGCCCTTCTTCGCCGGGTGATGGTGCTCCGGCGTCGGGAGAATCCTCTCAGCGGCTTGGGACGCCTGGAACGGCCGCTTCCGAAGCCGACAGGCCGAGCTGGATGGAGCTCCACCATTGACGATCTCAGCGAGAGATCCCAGACTTCCGATGTTGAAGTCAGCGCCGCTGCCCGCGGCTGGCCGCTCCACAGTCCCGCAGCATCGCGATATTTTCATCGGCGGTCCCAGCATACCGGAGTTCCAGCGCGGAGACCCAGGCAAGGCATCACCCGCTCCGCGATAGCGCTCCAGGTCTGCGCCTCCACCGAAGCCTAGGTTCTGGCCGGTCCCCTCAGGAAATGCCGCTCCAGACCCGATGTTTGGCCGCGAGGACAGGTCGAGATGCTGCTCGGAGGAAAGCCGCCTCTCCGACCAGTTAGAGACTAGGAAAAGCAGTTTCCCCTTCCTCCCCCATCCCACACACATAAAAAGAATAGAACTCCAAACAACACTTTTTAATGTATTAAAAATAAAAAAAAGAGTGAAAGGAGGGGCAGCTGCAGGCAGGGCACCCATACCCAACTGGACGGCGCCCCCATCCTGTTCACTATTCTGTAGGTTTTAATGAGGTCCTCCCTCATCCTTCTAAACTCCAGCGAATATAGACCAAGTGCCTTCAAACGGCCATCATTTGTTAACCTACTAATTCCTGGGATCATTCTTGTAAACCTCCTCTGGACACTCTCCAGAGCCAGCACATCCTTCCTCAGATATGGTGCCCAAAATTGCTCACAATATTCCAAATGTGGCCTGACCAACACCTTATAGAGCCCGAACATTACATCCCTGTTTTTGTATACCAGCCCTCTCAAAATAAATGCTAGCATTGCGTTTGCTTTCTTTACTACCGATTCGAGTTGCAGATTAACTTTTTGGGAATCCTGCACCAGCACTCCCAAGTCCCTCTGCACCTCCGATTTCTGGATTCTCCCCCCATTAGAAAATAATTTACGCTTTTTTTCCTACGACCAAAATGCACGACTCCACACTTTGCTACATTATATTCCATCTGCCACTTCTTTGCCCATTCTCCCAAATTATCCAAATTCTTCTGCAGAGTCCCTGCTTTCTCTACACTACCTGCCCCTCCACCTATTTTCATATCATCTGCAAATTTGGCCACAAAGCCTTCAATCCTCCCTTCCAAATCATTAATATACAACGTGAAGAGCAGCGGCCCCAGCACCGAGCCCTGCGGAACTCCACTACTCACTGGCGGCCAAACAGAAAAAGCACACATGAGGGTAACAGAAGATAGACACAAAATGCTAGAGTAACTCAGCGGGTCAGGCAGCATCTCTGGAGAGAAGGAATAGGTGAAATTTTGGGTCGAGGCTCACCTTCAGACAGAGTCAGGGGAGAGGGAAACTAAAGGGCCTGTCCCACTGTATGAGGTAATTCAAGAGTTCTCCCGAGTTTTCCCCTGATTCGAACTCGGAGAGTGTCCGTAGCGAATCCATAGAAGTTTGTGGATGTCTCGTAGCGGCTCGTAATGCTAACGGTAGGTACTCGGGAAATCCGGTAAACTCGTGACGTTTTTTCAACACTGAAAAATGTCCACGAGTAAAAAAATACTTGTGATGAAAAAAATTGTTACTTTTTACTCGTACGAGCCGCTACGAGACATCCACGAACTCCTACGGACCCGCTACGGACATTCTCCGAGTTCGAATCAGGGGAAAACTCGGGAGAATTCTTGAATTACCTCGTATAGTGGGACAGGCCCATAAAGGTATGGGGAGGTACAAAGAACAAAAAAATCTTTATGAGGATAACAGAATGGGGCTAACAGATCCAGGTAGAAGAATCCAATACATGGAGAAGGATTTAAGGAGGAGGGCATATAAGCATAAAGGCAAGATATAGATTGTGTTTGCTAGTCAGACTTGGTCCTTACTCATTCATTGTATCCACTGCAAGTGGGCATGTGTTTGAGTGCCACTGTTTTATGAGCCCATTACTGGGGAGCAAAGATTGGACTAACTTTTATTTACGCTGTTTCAACTAATAGATGATTTTCCAAATGTGCACAGACACAGACAGAATGTTACCGACAAGGAGACAAAATGTGTGAGTGGATCAATGGGCAGGCCTGGCCTTATTTGTCCCATTCCCTGTATATAGTAATGAGGGTGTCCTTGTTGTCTAGGTGTTCCAGAGATGAGTTTAGGGCGAGAAATATGATGTCGGCTGTGGACCTGTTTTGACAGTAAACTGTTTAAGATCAAAATCTTCGACCTGGGATAAACATGTCTTGCTGGCTAGCATTGCTCCATGCTCTCCTATGTGTATCCAAGACCTGAACTACCGACAGCAGGCATCATCAACGCAGTTGCTGCAAAGTCCATGAAGGCAAGTGAAGGAGCATCTATGTTCTCCCCAGGCCAAACATCTCCAGCACTGAGGCTCAGTTACAGTCAGCCATCACAATGCTTGCTCACCTAACACCAGCCTTCTGCAACAAACACTCTGTTCTGAGGTCTGTTGAATGAAGAGATTCCCTAATGGGCAGTGGAAAAGATTCAAGGATGTGTTCAAAGCCTTCCTAAAGAAATAGTATGCTAACTGACTCTTGGGCACCTTTGGCCCATAACCGATCTAAGTGTACGTTACGCAAGTGGACGTTAAGCATTAAGGATGGTATTGGGGACATTGAGTCCACACATCAGTGGTCCTGTCTTGGTGATTGAAGGATTGTGTCATCTCATCTCATCTACCAACCCACATACAGCATCAGCCACTTCCTGGCCCATCTGGGGAAGAGCTTGCAGTTCCCAAACTGGCCTCATTGATCACCTCAAAACCCACAAAACCACAGTGAAGATAAGTCATCTTCCATCCCAAGTGATTGCCTTTGAAGACAGTAGGGATATGGAATGAGCTGCCAGAGGAAGTAGCCAAGCCAAGTACTATACAGCATGTAAAAGAAAACTGGACATGTACATGGATGGAAATGGTTTATAGGGATTTAGGCCAACATGGGGAAACGAGCATAGATGATGAGCATAGTTGGGGCATCTTGGTTGGCAGGGATGAGTTGGACCAAAGGGCCTATTTCTGTGCAGTATGAATATATACATCTGCACATAGCCTCATCTTCCAGTATGCCAATCATCCCAGACCCTGGTTTTATAAAGTAATTTCCAGCCTGGAACTAAATATGTTCTCAATCACACTGCAAATAGATTTTCCAGGGGCCTTGGAAGAAATGTATTATCCAATGGAGTATTTTATTCCCCCGTGGATTCTGCCATGAACAGACCTTTAATCATCGTGAAATACATTTACATGAGAGTTTGTAGTCTGTTTATCTCAACCTTTGCACAAATTCTACAACTTGTTTAACATTCTTGAAGCAAGTGGCGTCCGAAACGTGTGCACGCACTTCCACAGTAAGGATGAATGCGGCATGAACATTGAAGTTTAAGTAATTTCGACTTCCCTCCCCGCCCCCCTTGCCCTCTCCCTCCACCCCATTTGTTTACAAGTTCCATAGTTCTCCATATTGTTTCCCTGTTGAGATCACACCTTCTCTCACCTCCTGTTCAACCCCCTCCAACGCCATATTTTCAGCCTGAAGGAGGGTTTAGGTGGGTAGGGACGAGTTGACCAGGGAGTCGCAGAGGGAACGGTCTCTGCAGAAGTGAGGATGGTTATTTGATAGGCAGGTAGTTGGACCAAGACCAGAGATGAAAAGACAGAATGTCTGAGACCAATTGATTGAAGAGTTGCCATTGTGAACCTAGGGGAAGAAATGTAGGTGGAAACGGGAGAGGATGGGTAGAAATAGGTGGGAGTCCAGGTGGAGGGGGGGGGGGGGGTGGGGGGGGAGGGGAAAGGGGCGTGCTGGAGGTGTACTTAAAATTGGAAACTTCATTGGTCATGGGTTGTAAGCTACACAAGCAGAACGTGAAGTGCTGTTCCTCCACTTTGTGTGTAGCCTTGGAGTTGCCTCTAGCAGTGGAGGAGGCCCAGGACAGAAAGGTCAGTATGAGGGGATGGGGAGTTACAATGGATAGCAATCAGGAGAGCCTGCAGGCCTTGGTGGACTGAGCGCAAGCTGACGTGTCTAATACACCTCAGCTTGCCAACTTCAATTGCAAGAGTCAGGGTGTTTATTGTCATTGGTACCAACAACGGAACATTGAAATTCCTGCTTGCAACAGCATAACGGGCCTGTAAACTCAATACAACAGACAATATCTAATAAATTAATACCCAGTGCATATAAGTGCAAAAATAATAAGTCCTCGGTGCAAACAAGTTGCCATGACAACGTACGCATATTTGTTGGACGTACCCGTCTGTCTTCCTGCGTGCGTTTAGATCATGCAGAGGGAGACTGTAAAGGGCCTGTCTCACTATACGAGTTTACCCTAGAGCTCTCCCGAGTTTAAAAAAATCAAACTCGTGGTAAGCACGTAGAATGTACGTAGCGGGTATGTCGGAGCTTGGGACATCTCTTAGCGGCTCGTAACGCTAACGGCAGGTACTCGGGAAAAGCAGTAAGCTCGTGAAGTTTTTTCAACATGTTGAAAAATGTCCACGAGAGCCCCGAGTATCTACGAACTATTACCGTAATTCTCCGGGTTCGAATCAGGGGAAACTCGGGAGAACTCTTGAATTACCTCGTACAGTGGGACAGGCCCTTAACACAGTGGGTTTGAAGGAGACATCCCATGCCACCCAGTACTCCTTTCCTGCAGGTGGGATCAGTTAGAACCAAGACATACACAAAGTGCTGCAGTAACTCAGAGGGTCAGGCAACATCTTTGGAGAATAAGGATGGGTAACGTTTCAAGTCGAGACTTTTCTTCGGATTTCGGATGCGGTTCCAGTCTGAAGAAGGGTCCCGACCTGAAACGCTGCCCATCCTTTCTCTCCAGGGATGCTGCTTGATCCGCTGAGTTACTCCAGCACTTTGTGTCTGCAGCACCTGCAGTTCCTTTCTGCACAGTTAGAATCAAGTCTTTGGTGTGGACGGCTCTTCGGGATGTGCAGAGGTTTGTGGAGGGAGGAACTGCAGGAATGTAACAGGAGAGAGGGTGCTCTTGTGATCCAGGCTGGGAGTGACGAGCACAGCAGGAACACTAATGTATAAAATCATGCGAGGAATAGATCAGGTAGATGCACAGAGTCTCTTGCCCAGAGTAGAGGAATCAAGGACCAGAGAACATAGGTTTAAGGTGAAGGGGAAAAGGTTAAATAGGAATCTGAGGGGTAACTTTTTCACACAAAGGGTGGTGGGTGTATGGGACAAACTGCCAGAGGAGGTAGTTGAGGCTGGGACTATCCTAACGTTTAAGAAACAGTTAGACAGGTACATGGAAAGGACAGGTTTGGGGGGATATGGATCAAACATGGGCTGGTGGGACTAGTGTAGCTGGGACGTGTTGGCTGGTGTGGGCAAGTTGGGCTGAAGGGCCTGTTTCCACGCTGCATCACTCTATCATGGGCCTCCACAACCTCTTACCACTGAAATAACTGGAGACCAAATGGCAAGAGTAAAGGGCCTGTTCCACTTGGGTGACCTAATCCATGAGTTCTGGCGAGTTTGCCCTCGACTCATACTCGCAGCATGGTCGACACGAGGTCGTGGGAGGTCTCCGTAACTCTCCTTCATGCTCGAGAGTGGTCCCCGTGTACTCGAGGCATCAGCTAGGTCGCGGCGTTTATGTCCATACGTTAAAAAATGCCCGCGAGTAAAAAAAAGGTCACCATGGAAAAAATCAATACTTTTTTTACTAGTAGGTTTAGTCGTAGTAGGTCGGCATATTAGTCGTAGATAATCGAGGGTAGTCGTATATAGTCTTCATCATAGTCGAAGGGAGGTCGAAGAAGATCGAAGGAAGTCATCTTCACTCTCCACTATTCGGTGTCCAAGTTTGTAGCTAGTCCTAGCTAGTCGAAGCTAGTCTTCAACATAGTCGATGGAGGTCGAAGGAGGTCTTCCACATGACATTTTTTCAAACTCTTCTAAACTCGCCTATTAGGTCGCCCAAGTGGGACAGCCCCTTAACACTTAAAAGATCATCCCATAACAGCATTGCCACATGAACGTGATGGATCCCTGATGGTATGGTGATGGCTGCTTTGGATTGGCCTTCTGCCCAGACTCTGCAGGTCCAAAAGCACAACAACCTCTTCTTGTAAAACAGCCTCAGATGGGTTAAAATAGATTTTTAATTAAAATGACTTGATGTGGTTCTTTTCCATTCTGGGTGCAGCCCTCTGGCATGTAACGTTGTCACCTCATCATTCCCCTCAGTCAGTCAGTCAACCATCAAGATCTTAGCGTTATATGCGGCATATAAAGAGTGGCCTATTCCTGGCTGGAATGACGGAGTAATTCCCTTGCTATCACAGCTGGAGCCAATGCTGGGATTGATGTCATGCATATACTTTGTATGCCGCAATCATCCTTCTCTCGTTACACTGCGTTGAGTGTTAATCGAGCAAGTGCAGATGCTGGAAATCTGAAATAAAATGCTCAGTTGGTCTGGCAGCGTCTGAGGAAAGAAGAACAGTTAACAATTCAGATCAAAGATTTTTGCCTGAACATTTTCTGACTGAAACATTGATTGTTTCTCTTTCCTCAGGTGCTGACTGACCGTTATACTTTAGACTTTGCGTTAGAGATGCAGCACGGAAACAGGCCCTTCGGTCCCTCGAGTCTGTGCCGACCAGCGATCACTCCATACACTAACACTACCCTAAACGCTAGGGATAATACAAAATGTGACCGCAGTCAATTAACCCATAAACCTGCATGTCTTTGGAGTGTGGGAGGAAACCGGAGCACCCGGAGAAAACCCACGCAGTCACAGAGAGAACATGCAAACTACATACAGACAGTACCCGCAGTCAGAATTGAACCCGGGTCTCTGGCATTGTAAGGCATCGTGCCGCCTGAAATTAATCAAACATTTTTAATGAGTTTTGTTTAGTTTAGAGATATTACAGCGCGGAAACAGGCCCTTCGGCCCACCAAGTCCGTGCTGACCAGTGATCCCCGCACATTAACATTATCTTACACACACTAGGGACAATTTACAATTATACCAAGCCAATTAACCTACATACCTATATGTCTTTGGAGTTTGGGAGGAAACCGAAGATCTCGGAGAAAACCCACGCGGTCGCGGGGAGAACGTACAAACTCCGTACAGACAGCACCCGTAGTTGGGATCGAACCCGAGTCTCCGACGATGTAAGCGCCATAAGGCAGCAACTCTACCACTGTGCCACCGTGCCGCCCCCATCTAAGATTCTACGATTCACAATCATCTAAGATTTCTTATCACTAAAGATTTCTAATTGCTGAATCAAATAAGGGATCAAAAATTCCTTCCAATTAATCTGATTCCTGACTAAGGAATCAACGATTTCATTTGGTTTCCGAGTTTGTGCATCAAAGATTCCTCACTAATGAATCATATATCGCTCAACAGCCGTAATCTTCAGGAGAGCACAAGCTTGTTTCATGTGAAAGCCACGAGCACAGACAGCAAGCTGTCTCATTTCCTGACATGCTGTTTGGTGTAATCAGGTAAAAGAAATCCATTACCATCTGCAAAGGATTAGCTCTGCGCGCACTTAACCCCTGGTTGACCATAGTCTCCAACACTGAATGGGCAAGGCTCTTGTGCCTTCAAAAACAATGGTGTTCGTCTTTACAGAGAGTCGTAGAGCATCATAGACTCACACAGCAAGGAAGCAGGCCCTTCAGCCCAATTTGCCCATACCGACCAACATGTTCCCTTCTACACGAGCCTGCATTTGGCCGAAAACCTGTCCCATCCATGTGCTTGTCTAATTGCTTCTTAAATGTTGTGATACCCCCTGGAAACTTTTTCCTTACACCCACTGCCCTTTGTGTGAAAAGGTCACCCCTCAGATTCCTATTAAATATTTCCCACTTTATCCTCAAACCTATGTCCTCTGGTTCTCAATTCCCCTATCTGGTCAAGACTCTGAGCGCCTACCCGATTTATTCCTCTCATGATTTTATACACCTCTATAAGATCACCTCTCCTCCTCCTGCGCTCCAATGAATAAAGTCCCACCCTGCTCAGCCTCTCCCTGTAGCTCAGACCCTCAATTCCTGGCAACCTTACCATAGCAAATATATCCCAACGGGATTAACTAAACGTGCTTAAGAAATTAGACTGTGGGGCAGGAAGAGATATCAGGCCAGCAGGTCGGTCAAAAGAGAAGGTTTTTCACACCACACTGGAGGAAGAACAGAAGGTCAAATATGGCACCATGACGGTAACTTGCTTCAGACCAATGGCTTCAGAGAAGGATGGACAGATTGGTTGGTTGCTATGGTGATGGATGAGTGGATGGATGAGTGGATGGATGGATAGGTTGTGCCCAGAAAAGGACAAAGTTGGAGAGATTTTAAGTGGAGATTCTGGTATTCTGCCGCCAAAAGTAGTCTGATGGCTGATGGAGGAAAATGGCATGTAGGAATTTATGTAGGATGTACACATGCCTTAAAGGTTTTAATCCATGGAAAGATTCTGGAACAAGGATGAGAATTTACAAACTGAGGCTATGTTCAACCTGGAAGCAATGTAGGGCCTCGAGTACACAAGGATGGGGAGAAGGAAGAGTGTGATGTGAAATACAGCAATCAAAGTGTTGGGTGGTCTCAAGTTTACAGAGAATAGACCGAGGGAGGTTAGTAGAAATGCATTGAAATAATTGTGGCTGGGTATAAGAAAGGTATGGATGAAGGTTTCAGCTGTACATGGGCTATGGAAAGGTCAAAGTCTGGGAATGGTACTGGAGGAAGAACAGAAGGTCAAATGTGGCACCATGATGGTAACTTGCTTCAGACAATGGCTTCAGAGAAGGATGGAAAGATTGGTTGGTTGCTATGGAGATGGATGAGTGGATGGATGCGTGGATAGATGAGTGGATGGACGTGGATGGACAAGTGGATGGATGAGTAGATGGAATGATTGCCAGGGAGGGGGATGGGTGGATGGATTAGTTGCCATGGCGATGGATAGGCTGATGGACTGGTTGCCAGGGAGGGCGATGGGTGCATGGATTGGGTGAATCCAATGGCAATAGAATAGAGTTAGTGGACCAAGGAAAGTGGCTTCTGTTTGGGCTGCCAAATCAAGTTGACTAACTACAACCCTACAAAGCTTCTGGGGAAGAGGTGAGAAGCAGGGTGTCGGAAATACATATGAGTTTTCTCTGTATGAGGGTGGCTCCTGGATTTGTAGTAGGAAGCTGCATATTTGTGCAACAAAGAGGATCCCAGTCAAGGATGGGAAGCCTATTACACAAGGTAGGTTGTGTGGAGTAAAGGACTGGGGGCGGAAAGAGATATTTAGACTTTAGAGATTTAGATGTTAGAGATACAGCATGGAACAATGATCCGAACCTGCGCCGACCAGTGATCCCCGTACACTGTACACACTAGGGATAGTTTACAATTTACAGAAGCCAAATGAACCTACAACCCTGTACGCCTTTGGAAACCAAAGATCTCGGAGAAAACCCACGCAGGTCACAGGGAGAACGTACAAACTCCGTACAGATAGCACCCGTAGTCAGGATGGAACCTGGGTCTCCGGCGCTGTAAGGCAGCAACTCTAAAGCCCCTGTCCCACTTAGGAAACCTGAACGGAAACCTCTGGAGACTTTGCGCCCCACCCAAGGTTTCCGTGCGGTTCCCGGAGGTTTTTGTCAGTCTCCCTACCTGCTTCCACTACCTGCAACCTTCGGCAACCACCTGCAACCTCCGGGAACTGCACGGAAACCTTGGGTGGGGCGCAAAGTCTCCAGAGGTTTCCGTTCAGGTTTCCTAAGTGGGACAGGGGCATAACGCTGCGCCACTGCGCTGCCCCATATGGTAGTTCCCCATACAGAAATAACTGAAGGAAATGCAGTCACACAAGGCCCCAGGGGACGACAAACGGGTCCAAGAACATACAGCATTACACAGTACAGCACAGGAACAGCTCTCCGGCCCACAATATCTGTAGCGAACATTGAGGCCTAGGTAAACTAATCTCCTCTGCGTGCAAATGATCCATTTCCCTCCGTTCCCTGCATGTCCATGTGGCCATCTGAAAGCTTCTTTAATGCCCAATCGCCACCGTGCCACCCACTGTAATGCTGTCGATAGTTGAAACAGAATAACAATGAACAACCTGCTGCGGGAGAGAGGAAAGTGGGAAAGAAAAGCAAAGGATCTGCTGCGAGCTCTCGGAAAAGCAGGAGGTTTGAGGACGTGAGTGGAAACTCGACGTAGATTTGACCTGAAGTACCCTCAGGCTAAACACCTCCCCCTGGACGGAGGAGACGGTGTGCGGAAGTGATGTAAACCTTACCCTTGGTGCCCATGCCAACTCTCACCAGAAAAATAAGTGCCAGCTACAGGAGAGCTCTTGTGTGACGAGGAATTTGGTTGCACGTCTTTTACATGAATAACTTAATGTATACAGTTCCGCAGCTCACTTGAAGGAAGTAGGCATTTACATGTGGGCAGTCGTTTGTAACTTTCCCTCGTTTATCTGGGTGGGAAGATGAATGTATATTTATGCACCATATATGGCCTTCCTCAGCCAGGTCAACAAGACTTCCTTTCATACGTCCCTTCCACATAGTAAAATCTCTGCGTCATGAATGAATGGAGGTTTCATGTCTGCAAGCAAAGTGGGAATGAAGATGATTAATGTTGAGGAAACACAAGTCACGAGCCCTTTTCTGACATCCACCTGGAGAAAGAAACGAAGCAGGAATTGGACGTCCAGCGGGTGGTGCCTTTGAACGTAGAGCATAGAACAGTACAGCACAGGAACAGGCCCTTCGGCCCACAAGGTCTGTGCTGAACACGATGCCAAGGTAAACTAGCTCAGCCTGCACATGATCCATGTCCCTTCATTCCCTGATATGCAAGTTGTTTGCTCCCCCCATGTTCTGTACTGTGCAGAAGCTTGAAAGCACGCACCACCAGACTCACGAACAGCTTCTCCCCCTCTGTTATCAGGTTTTTGAGCTGTCCTTCCATGAGCTAGCGTACTATCCCAATTCTCCAACCTACCTCTTTGCGGACATTGGACTTTATCCGGGCCGTTACAGTACGATGCTGAGAACTATATTCTGCTCTCTGGTACCTTTGTCCTTGCTGTATCTTTTAGTGGTTAACATATGGTGAGCGTTTGACGGCACTGGGCCTGAACTCCCTGGAGCTCAGAAAGATGGGGGGGGATCTCATTGAAACTTACCTGGATAGTGAAAGGCATGGATAGCGGGGATGTGGAGACAGGGCCGGATTTAGATGAAGAGAGGCCCTCGGCTATTCCACTTGTGAGGCCCCTCCCAATCCCCTATCTAAGGCCCCTCCCAATCAGCCTATGAAGCCTATAGGTAAATCCGGCCCTGCCGAGGCCCCCCTAGATCTCGAGGCCCTAAGCTGAAGCTTGTGAAGCTTATACATAAACCCGGCCCTGTGTGGAGAGGATGTTTCCACTAGTGGAAGACTCTAGGACCAGAGGGCACAGCCTCAGAATAAAAGGACGTACGTTTATAAAGGAGATGAGGAGATATTTCCTTAGCCAGAGGATGGTGGATCTGTGGATTTCATTGCCACAGACAGAGATCGACAGATTATTGTTAAGGGTTATGGGGAGAAGGTAGGAGAATGGGGTTGAGAGGGAAAGATAGATCAGCCATTATTAAATGGTGGAGTAGACTTGATGGGCCAAATGGCCTAATTCTGCTCCTATGTCTTATGAACTTATGAACCTTTTGTACGAGTTTGGATTAATTTTGTATTCTTCTACAGCATTATTTGATTTGATTGGATCGCACGCTTTTTGCTGTAACTCGGTGCACGTGGCAACAATGAACCTAAACCTAAAACATCCCCCATCCTGTTCCACCATTCAATCAGATCACCAGCACCTTCATGAAGGAGCTGTAGGAGATTCATAGGTCGCTGCCCAAACAAGCTGAGGGACAATTGAAATTCGGAAGGCCGAGATCGATTGAGTTTTCTCAGCTGAGTGGGAATGAAGCAGGAAGGTAGACAAAAGTGCTGGAGAAACTCAGCAGGTGAGGCAGCATCTATGGAGCGAACGGAATAGGCAACGTTTCGGGCCGAAACCCTTCTTCAGACTGAAGAAACGGAATGCCATTTGATCCAATGTGAGTGAATGGTTTTGTGTGCCAAGTGTCATTTGCCCATTGACATGGGGAATCGGAATTCCACTATTTGATTCCCCCTCCCCCCTCCTTCACCCCCAATACCTTACAGGAACCCAATCCAGCAGTTTGAATGCTTTTGTTTTTAACCCACAATAATATATTCAATTATTTACCATAATATATACAATACTAAATTATTCAAAACAAAACCCACCACCCTAGAACAAATAAAACAAATATTCTTAAAATACTATTTCCACATCCTTGATAGACAAAAATGCTGGAGAAACTCAGCGGGTGAGGCCGTATCCATGGATGCTGCCTCACCCGCTGGGTTTCTCAAGTGTTTTTGCCTACCTTCGATTTTTCCAGCATCTGCAGTTCTTTCTCAAACATTTCCCCATCCTGAAGGGCCTGTCCCACTTGGGCGAAGATTTTGTACATCCCAAAATCCTGGGGGGCCGCGCGCGCCCGCGCGTCACTGCCTACGTCACCACACACCATGCGCGCATCATGTGCGTATAATTTACACGCAAATGATGCCCATGTGGGGCAGGCCCTTTAGTAAGGATACGTGGTCCCAGAAGGATACGTGGTCCCAGAAATTCCCCAGGGCGCCCGTGGACAGCGGGTAGTCCCTCTATAAAACCTCCCGGGGAGCGGATGTAACCCCGGAAAATTTTGGATACCTTTGTGGGCACAGAGCTGAGGGAAATGTGTCTTTAAGTGTAAGCTGTGCTCTCGACCCAAAACTGGGCATTGAGCGAACACACCCTATGGCAACAAAGCACTTCGCCGTGACGCATTCCTCCATTTGTCACGGTAACAGGTTAACCTGATTAGCAAGCTTTGGCCAAGAGCACACACACACACACACACACACATATTCACTCTTATCTTTGGAAGCTCAAGAGCTCGGCCCCAGCTAGGCCCCAATCTCCCCACGAAGCGGCAAAATCTGGAGAACAACTTCACTCTCGAAAACAAAATAAATCCCCACAGATCAGACCAGCACCATCACCCTGCAATTAGGTTAGTACAAGACGGCGGCTTTCACAGCAGAGCGAACTCAAGTCTTAATTAAAAAGGATACAAGTCGCCCTGGTCCACTTTAATCAGCTCCTCCTTTCACAAAGTCTACAATCCCAATATTGTTCATGTTAAAAAAAAAATCCTGAACCCTGCTGTCTTCTAATTGACACTCATGGACGTTTCTGCAGGTCCAAGCGAGTACATTTAAATTAAAAATGCACTTTGGACTTTGGACTCTAATATGGCTTTAATTAATGCTCAGCGCTGGGCGGTGCTTATTCGGAGGCTGCAGTGAGAACAAGGAGCCTGGGTTTTGTAATACCTGTTGGATGGAGAAGCAATGGCCATTTACTTTAATAACAGTAATTACTTATTTCCTTTTTTAAAAGTGCAGGCACTCTTATTTCAAGGGGCACGTACGTCGCTCTTTGAGGGGACGTCTTTGTAAAGGGCGAGCACAGATGTCACGGCGAATCGAGGGATGATGTGAATTCTGTGTAATTTTTAGCAGTGTTTAGTGTAGAGATACAGTGCGGAAACAGGCCCGACCAGTGATTCCCCCACATTACACACACTCGGGACAATTTTACATTATACCAAGCCAAATAACCTACAAACTTTGGAGTGTGGGAGCAAATCAAAGATCTCGGAGAAAACCCACGCAGGTCACGGGAGAACGTACAAACTCCATACAGACAGCACCCGTGGTCAGGATCGAACCTGGGACTCTGACGCTGTAAGGCAGCAACTCTACCGCTGTGTCACTGTGCCACCCCGTACTGTATTTCTGCATAAAGAAGTAGATGAAGGAAGTGCAGTCACGGAGGGCTGCTTGAGGAGGACAAAGGGGTCTGAGAACATAGATTATTACCCTGTATAGCACAGGAACACGCTCTTCGGCCAAAATCAAATGACTGTGGCCAACACAATGCCAAGACCATCTCTTATCAACCTGCGCATAATCCATATCCATAAAACATGAGTGGGGACCGAGTTAACAGCTTAAAGATGATGCCACGATAAACTAATCTCCTCTGCCTGCAAATGATCAATTTCCCTCTATTCTCTGCATGTCAATTTGCCTATCTATTCTTTAATGCTGTCAAATCGGTCCCCACTACGACACCTTGCAGTGTGTTCCAGGCACCCACCACTTTCCGTGTAATAAACCTGCCTCGCATGTCTCCTTTACACTTTGCTACTCTCACCTTTAAGTTATGCCCTATAGTTTTTGACAGTTCCACCTTAGAAAAAATGTACCTACTCTCTACCCTTTCCATGTCTCTCATAATTTTATATATTGGGCCTGAGAGCAGACACAAGTTTGCTGCACTGAGATACAAGGCTACAAATGCAGGTAATGAGGGAGAGATTGGCACAGTGGCGCAGCGCGTAGAGCTACTGCCTCTCAGTTTTAGTGACTCGGGTTTGATCATGACCTCGGGTGCTGTCTATGCGGAGTTTACACGTTCTCCCTGTGACTGTGTGGGTTTTCTCCGGGTCCTTCGGTTTCCTACCACATTCCAAAGACGTACAGGTTTGTAGGTCAGTTGGCTATTGTAAAGTGTAAATTGTCCCAGTGTGTAGGATAGTGCTGGGTGGTCGCTGGTCGGCGCGGACTCGGTGGGCCGAAGGGCCTGTTTCCACTCTGTATCTCCAAAGTCTAAAGCCCAAAGGTGCAACATTGAGGAGTGTAGGGATGAATGTTGAGGGTGGAGGGTGGCTTGTCATGTATTGTGAGATAATATTGCACAGAGGATCGCAGAGTGAGCAGCCTAATGTGGTGGGCAATGAGCGTTTAGTTTAGAGATACAGCATGGAAACAGGCCCTTTGGCCCACCGGGTCCGCGCTGACCGGCGATCCCCGCACATTAACACCATCCTACACACAGGGGACAATTTTACATTGATACCAACCTAATTAACCTACAAACCTGTGCGTCTTCAGGAGGAAACCGAATATCTCGGAGAAAACCCACGTGGTCACGGAGAAAGTACAAACTCCGTACAGACATCGAACCCGTATCTCCAGCGCTGCAAACGCTGTAAGGCAGAAAGTCTACCGCTGCGCCACCGTGCCACCCAGAGGGAAGAGGGACGATGTGAGCAGTGCAGTGTAGTGCGGACTGCTAAAGTTTAGTCCCAGTAATGTCATCTCTCAAGACCTGCATTGGTGTCAGATCTTGCCATCGGGGTCAGCTCTTCGTGATATTGTTTATGGAACATATGTTGGCAGATAATTCCACTAATTGGACCGCACCAGTGGTGCAGCTGGTAGAGACACCACCTCACGGCGCCAGGGACCCAAGTTCAATCTTGACCTCCAGTTCTGTCTGTGTGGTGTCTGCACGCTCTCCCTGTGACCCTGTAGGTTTCCTCTGGGTGCTCCAGTTTCCTCCCAAAGAGGTTAGGTTATCTTGGCATTAACACAAAAGGCTGGAGTAACTCAGCGTGACAGGCAGCATCTCTGGAGAGAAGGAATGGGTGACGTTTTGGGTCAAGACTGACTCTCAGTCCGAAGCAGGTTCTCAACCCGAAACGTCGCCCATCCCTTCTCTCCACAGATGCTGCCTGTCCCGCCAAGTTACTCCAGCTTTTTGTGTCAATCGTGGTTTAAACCAGCATCTGCAGTTCCTTCCTACACAGGTTATCTTGGCATCATGTTCAGCACTGACATTGTGGGCCGAAGGGTCTGTTCCATGCTGTAGAGGTCTATGTTCATTATCTTTATTACCTGCGATTAAGATCAGGTAACAAAAAAAACTCTTACAGTTTTACTTGCTTTAAGGTTTAAGGTTGCCATGTTCGGCCGATCATCTCAATGGATAAAATAGAAGGTATAAGGATTGACCATAAGAAAATACCAGCATCTATTCCCTTCATGATCCATGTTGTCTACTCCACTGAAGACCTCCACTCAATCTTCTTGGTCATCTCAAGGAAAGGTCAACAAAACCTTTGGCGTAATTCAAACAATGCTTGAGAAAACCCTTTGGATTTCAATCTTATCTAACGGCCTACTTTGCTAACCCATTCCAGTCCATGAACATGCCCAGGAAGGAACATAAATTGCAAGAAGTGGTAAATACTGCTTAGTCCATCACAGGGACCGACCTCCCCACCATCGAAGGGAACTGCAAGAGCTGCTCCTTCGAAAAGGCAGTCAGCATCATCGGAGACCCACACCACTCTGGCCACGCTCTCGTTTCACTCCTACCATCGGGAAGAAGGTATAGGAGCCTGTAAACTGGAACGTCCAGGTACAGGAGCAGTTTCTTCCCCACAACCAACAAGCTATTAAACATCACAACTTCCAAATAGGATCCAAACTAAATAAACTTGGGGGAATTATGTTTGACTTTGCATTGCTATTGCTTGTTTATTTGTCTTTATTTTTCATATATATATATACTGATCTTTGTTTTGGATGTTTATTATGGGTTTTACAGAGTAAAACCAGGACATGTGACAATAAAACACTCTTGTCTCTTGCCATTGAAGTTGTCAATTGAGGTGTATTAGAAGCTCAGCTTACTTTGGTCCACCATGGCATGCAAGATTTCCTGGTTGCTATCCATTGTATCTCCCTATCATCTTGATGGACCTAGAACAGTTTTACATGCCTCAGGGTTTAAGGTTGCCATGTTCGGCCTATCACCGCAATATATATGGAAAAGAAGGTATATGGATTGGGCACTAGAACGTACCAACATATATTCTCTTGTGATCCATGTTGTCCACTCCACTGAAGATCTCCACTCAACCTTTACTGGTCATCTCTCTCTGTCCTGGGCCTCCACCATTTCCAGAGTAAGGCCATATGTTAACTGGAGGAACAGACCCTCATATTCTGCTTGGGTACCTTACAAACCAATGGTATGAGGATTGATTCACTAATTTCTCCTTTCTTAGCTCTGATATCCCCATTGTCGCTGAGTACTTGTTCTCCCTCACATTGTACTGGTAGTCTTCCGCCCCAGTTTTTTTTAATGCAATTACTTTCTAAAACAATAAATCAACACAGGAACTGTTTTCCTCAGGAATTTCTAGGCATTAATTAAATAAAAACCTCAGCTGTTAGTTGTGGCCACAGGGTGTGCAGATCCAAACTCTCACGTGCGAGATGACAGTAGGTTGAGACATGTTTATTGTGAGTGGTTTCCCACTTGGAAAAAGATGTGAAACCAACTCTCACCTCTCTCTGAAGATCCTATGCCACGGCCGGGCGGTAGAGCGAAGCAAAAAACTAACAGGGTCGTTGACTCCGATGAGTCCGACTCTGAATAGCCGCGAGCAGCCAGTGCCCGTGAGCATTGGGGCCGGTTGGAGCGGCTTCAGGAGCAGCCGCAAGCGGCCAGTGCCCGTGCGCATTGGAACCGGTTGGAGCGGCTGGGAACGGGGAACAAGAGCAGCCGCGACGGCCAGTGCCCATGAGTATTGGAGCCGGTTGGAGCGGCTGCAGGAACTGGAGCAGGAGCGACTTCAGGAGCAGCCGCGACGGCCAGTGCCCGTGAGCATTGGAGCCGGTTGGAGCGGCTGCAGGAACTGGAGCAGCCGCGAGTGGCCAGTGCCCGAGAGCATTGGAGCCAGTTGGAGCGGCTGTTGGAGCAAATACTCCAAAGTGACAGGCTCCGGGAGATGGAGACTAGTCACAGTGGGCAGCTAGTAAGTCCTACAGCAGTACCTCTTGTAGGGCTGCACAGTGTTTCTCCCTCATCAGAGGGGAGTACAGGGGGTCAATTCTGGGCTGACCCTGAAGAGGGGTGCAGAGCATACCCCTAGTGCACATGGGGTGCAAGAAAACCTATTGGATATGGTGTCCCAGTTTATTCAACCCGACCAAACTGGCCAAAACCTGGAACTTAAAATAGCTGCAAGTATCGACTACTTGTCATTCAACCAGCTATAAGGACAGGCATTATTGGACACCACAGCAAGACACTTACCACCAGGGAACTGCAAAACACTGAATGTTCCCAGTGTCAACCAGTGTATTTGAAAACATGTCGGAGCCTCAATCAGAGCCAGGGACTTGAAACTACAGAAAGTTCTGAAAGTCCAAACAGCGGGAATTACGGTTTTCGCCCCCACAATAAATAAAAAAGACATGACACAAGATCACCAGGATGCACTGGCTTTATTTTGCAACTACCAATACGAGTAAACAGCATTAGGAAGAAGTGCCATCCAACCGGCTTTAGACCCTAATTTGCAGGCCTATGCAAACCTGGAACCTCCAAACCACCAATATTACTATTTGGAGGCAACTTATCAAAACAGGTAAAAGAACTTGACGAAGAGGGTAAAACCCTGGGGCTCATTAAAGCAACGTCTAAAAACTACTTTGGCCAGGAAAAAGCACCCCAGTCGGCCAAGACAAACTGGTGAAAGCTCAAAGGCCAGGAACACTCAACATCGGTCTTTTTAGGCCATGGCCCAGACCGGCCTTCCTGGGGAATGCGCTAACCCTCAACACCGACCCAACTACAGATCCAGACACCGGCGCCTCAACGTCCACGGAGGATGCCGAAAAAGTAACAAACCTACCAATAGTAACCATGGAGGTAGGTGGGTCTGGTTCCTTACGAGGTTGGTGGGAGATTACAATTCTATCTGGATGCATGGAATAAATTAACTACCGACACTTATATTTTCAGAAGTATAGGGTTATACCATAGAATTTATACAAAAACATAATCCTCCAGATCAGCATGTACCGAACCGAATGTTCATGCTTACAGGCAAAGAAAAATCAAAAGCGCATGCTGAACTACAGTGGCCATATAAAAAAGGAGTAATGGAGGAAACCCAACACGAATCACAGGAATTCGAGTCCAAAATCTTTATCATAAACAAGATGGTGGTTGCCGCATCATCATAGATTTGACTAATTTGAATACTTTCGTACTATATATTCATTACTAGATGGAAACCTTTGTTACTGCTAAGCAATTGATTTCCTAGGTTACTACATGGCAAGCATCGTTTTAAAAGATGCTTACTATACAGTACCCATTAGAGGTGACCACAGATGTTATTTAACACAATGGATCATCTGGGGTTCACCCTTAACTCAGTTCACATGTCAGTGACTTTGCCGAAAGAAAAGGTTACAGCCTTCATGGAGGCTTGCAGCAAAATCATTGATATCACAAAACCATCCATCAGACTGGTAGCAAGAATAATTGGCATTATAGTGGCTGCATTTCCAGCCACACAAATCGGACCTTTACATTATCAAAAATTACAGAGGGCTAAAATACAAGCACTCAAAAATTATGGTGGTCATTTTGACAGACCAATGAAGCTACCAACAGAGGCCATAATGGAACTAAAATGGTGGAAAGATAACATTCGGCATTGTTCCAATCCAAACATTATCAGCTACCCATCTATGGAACTACAAACTGATGCCAGTGCACTTGGATGGGGTGCTACCAATTCCATCTCCAGCTGTGGGGGAGATGGAATGCACAGGAGGCATCGTTATTACAAACACTGTGCATAAACTACCTGGGAATGTTAAGTGCATTCCATGGCCTTAAGTCATTTTGTTCTGGGTTATATCACCAGCATGTTAGACTACAAATTGACGACACCACCGTGGTAGCATATATCACCCATATGGGTGGAAACAAATCGACATTATGTGACAATCTGGCCAACACAATTTGGCAATGGTGTATCCAGAGAGAGATATTTGGATATCAGCTACCTACTTACCAGGTAAACTAAATTTAGTGGCAGACAACAGGTCACGCAAATTCAATGAAAACACTGAATGGATGTTGGATAAAAATGTATTTGCTGAAATTACAGCACGGTATGGAACACCAGATATCGACCTATTCGCATCCAGGCTCACACCAGCTATCGAATTATGTTCATGGGAATCAGAACCTGGGGCAGTGGCAACAGATGCATTTTCGCTGCATTGGGGGATTGTTTATTTATGCATTCCCTCCTTTCTGCCTCATCAGTCGGGTATTTAGGAATATACAGCAAGACTCCGCATCTGGTATTTTGATAGTACCCGATTAGCCTACTCAACCATGGGTCCCGGTGATACTCGACATGGTATTAGAACCATGCATCACCATCCATCATAGACCTAATTTACTGGTTCATCCCGCAACAAGGGGAAGTTACCCATGTCATAATTATATAAACCTATTAATTTGTAGAGTTTGAAAGCACCTCTACTACACCTGGGACTGACGGACCGAACAGTGGATATTATTTCAGCGGCCCACAGACAGTCCACCAAAAAACAGTACTTGGTGTCATCAAGAAATGGGAAGTACTGTCACAACAATAAACATCACCCACAGATCTATGAACATCCTGTCTGTTCTGGAATTCCTGGCAAGCCTCCATTACGATGAGAGGGTCAGTCATAGTGCCATCAACTGCGCCAGAAGTGCTCTGTCAACATACCTGTAGCAAGGAACAGAGCGGCATTCTGTTGGGACACACTCTGGTAACCAAACTCATGAGGGGCATTTTTAATGTTAATCCCCCAAGAACCAGGTACTCCCAAATATGGGATGTGAGCATTGTACTGACCATGTTAAGAAACTGGTCTCCAGCTACAGCTCTGTCCCTACAGAAACTGACTATGAAAACAGTCATGCTGATGGCCTTGGTCACGGCACAAAGGGTCCAGTCGCTACAGAAACTAAGGCTGGACAACATGACTATTTCATCTGGAAATTTAACTTTTCACATCAATGAATTAGTCAAACAAAACAGACAGGGGTCAGCAGGCCTAAAAACAGAATCACCCGACAGATGATCGTCTCTGTATTGTAACACACTTACTATTATATATGGAGTATACTAAGATCATCAGAGGAAAGAATGATCACTTTTAATCAGCTACAAACAGCCACTCAAAACAGTGACAGTCCAGACCATCTCTAGATGGCTAAAACAGGTCCTAATAAAGGTTGGAATAGACACTAGCATTTTTAAATCTCACTCCACCAGGGCTGCAGCTACATCGGCAGCTATGAAGTTGGATGTTCCTATGGACCAAATCCTCAAGACAGCAGGATGGTCAACGGAGAAAACTTTCCAACGATTTTATAACAAACCAGTCATTGAACCTGGAACATTTGCAGAAACAATTTTAAGTTCTGTAATATAATTTACCCCATAAATAGGGGCTATAATTTGGTGTTAATATATTTATCGTTGGGTTTTCAATATCGTATTGATGTCTAATGATGTTAACACTATTCTCCCCATAATCAAGGCAGATGTGATGCATGGACTCGTTTCCACGGCATGAAATCACAGAGCTTTAAAATCTTCACGTAGTCACTCACGTGACTCCGAAGTAAAATAGTAAGATTAAACGAGAACTTACCAGTTTGAAGTTTGATCGTTATTTTATGAGGAGTAACGTTGAGGGATTACGTGCCCTCCGCCCCCACCCTTGATCATATACTCAACTGGTATCTCTTCTCTAATCTTACTATGTTTAGTCATTACAGTTATCTGTGATTTCACACCGCTGCTTTGAAGAATGACACGCATGCGTCCTGGCGGGGTTCTTCACGTAATCCCTCAACGTTATTCCTCATAAAATAACGATCAAACTTCAAACTGGTAAGTTTAATCTTACTATTTCTTCCTCTCAATGTTGTTTGCTCTTGAGTTTGACTTGATTTTGTTTATGTATTTATGAATGGCACGGGCGGCACGGTGGCGCAGCGGTAGAGTTGTTGTTACAGCGCCGGAGACCCGGGTGCGATCCCGACTACGGGTGCTGTCTGTACGGAGTTTGTACGTTCTCCTCGTGACTGCGTGGGTTATCTCCGAGATCTTCGGTTTCCTCCCACACTCCAAAGATGTACAGCTTTATATGTTAATTAGCTTGGTGTAAAAAACTGTAAAATTGTCCCGGGCGAGTATAGGATAGTGTTACTGTGCGGGGATCGCTAGTTGATGGGCAGAAAAGGCCTGTTTCCACACTGCATCTCTAAACCTAAAAAACTAAAAAACTTATGAGCATCTTTAATATTACTAGATAGATTGGTTAGCATGCAAAACAAAGCTTTTCACTGTATCTCGGCTCATGTGACAATAGTAAATCTAAACCTAGACCTAAACCTGATGTTTCGGGTCAAGATCCTTCTTCAGACTAAGCCTACAGTTCCTTGTTTCTGCATGTTGGCCTTCTTTGCGTGAGGATTTGAGTTTAGGAGCAAGGAGGTCCCACTGCAGTTGTACAGAGCCCTGGTGTGACCGCACCTGGAGTATTGTGTGCAATTGCAGTCCCCTAATTTGAGGAAGGACATTATTTCTATTGAGGGAGTGCAGTGTAGGTTCACCAGGTTAATTCCCAGGATGGCGGGACTGACATATGATGAAAGAGTGGGTCGACTGGGCTTGTATTCACTGGAATTTAGAAGGATGAGAGGATATCTTATAGAAACCAAGAGCGGAACTTGCTATTAAAACATGGAGGGGACCGGGGGACACAATTTTTTGGCGGCCACGCGCGCATGCACAGACTCACACACACGTGCGAGACTTCAGAGGCTCAATCCAGCGCTAAATGCAGCTCAACTCTGCCTGTCTCACCAACTACAGCCCTGTCTGGACTGACAGGACACCAGTGCTGCTTCTCCGCGCTGTCCATATTTCCCGCAAGTCCAGGGAGGGCTGTAGGTTCACCTGGTGGGACAGGCAGAGTTGAGCTGGGTTTAGCGCTGCTTCTCTGCGCTGGCTGTGGGCCTGGGGGCATCGCGCCCGTCTGACTGCCGACCTCTCTGGCCACGCATGGGGGGCGGGCGAGCACTCGGGACAGCGCTGGAGACCCAGCCAGGATCGATCCTGACTGCGGATGAGGCGCAGGTCTGTGCCACGTCTCCCTCCTCCAATCACCGCACTCTATCCTTAGTCCCACCCCCCCTCCTCCCTCCTCCAATCATCGCGCTGAATCATCATGTCCCGCCCCCATTGCCTGCTGACCGACGTCTCTCTCGTCCAATCGGCGCCCTCGATCAGCAGTCCCACCGCCATTGTCTTGCGGAAAGCGAAGATTTCACCGGGTTTTAAAATCCGGATTAC